>NW_010133456.1:6619-6945 GCF_000699245.1 Pterocles gutturalis | reverse complement strand
CTGCGCTGCCTATGCTGTTGGTGGCTGGGATGATGTTTTGGGGACCTGCAGGCTGCAGTGCTTGGAGCTGGGGATCTGACAGAGAAAATGGGAAATGAGAAAATGGGGCTTGTGGCCTTCCTTTCTCCCATGCAGGTACTTTGCCCTGCTGAAAACTTAAAAATGAGGAAGGTTTTGTGTAAGGGTCTCTTGTGTAAGGGTCAAAAAATCTCCCAGCCCCTCCCCAGGCCCGCAGTTCCCCTCCCGAGGCGCTGCTCGGGGCCTGGGCAGGTGGCAGCTGCTGCACAGCCGCATGCCTGCTCCGTCCCTCCGTGCTCACGTCACAG
>NW_010133456.1:3795-6568 GCF_000699245.1 Pterocles gutturalis | reverse complement strand
CTGTGCACAAAAGGGTCCCCACCGCTGCACCCCGATCCCCCCTGCCAGCAGAGCCCCCGCTGCTGTCTCCCACAGCCCCGTTGGCCCCCTCTGGGCAGGCGGTCCTGTTCTCGCTGCCGTAGCGGGTCTCTGAGCATCCCAGCTTGGCCCCGTGCCCCTGAATAAGCCCCTTGTTGGAATGGCTGTTTTGGGAGGGTCCGGGACCTGCCCCCTTCCCCCAAAGCCTGCGAAGCGTTTTCCTCCCGCCCGCCGGCTGTAGCTGAAACATTGCCGCTATTCATGCAGCTCCCACAGTCCTGGCAGCGGCCGGGCCGAAGAATGGGGAGCGTCCGGCACGTCCCATTCATCTGTCACCTCAATAGTCGGGAGCACTGGCCTCGGGTCTCCACTGGCCCCTGTGCCCAAAGCAGCTCTGGAGCAGGCGCCTCCCATTCCTCTCCTGGCGCTGTCTGTGCCGGTTTTGCATTGATTAAAAATGTTTTTTTTGGTCCCTTTGCGGCAATGGGATAAAGGACGAGTCATCCTGACACCTGGGCTGGGTGGGGGGCAGCTGAGCGTCCCAGCCCCGAGGCGGTGGGCCCAGCCCTGCTCGCCCTTCCCCGCCACGTGGTCCGGCTGGGCCAGAAACACCTGCAATGGAAGGGGAGGCGCGACAGGAGCGACTGCCAGCCCCCGCCATGCGCTGCAGAGCCACCAGCCGCTTGCCAGACTGATTTCTGTTACCGCCCTTAGAAAGGGGCTCGGAGGAAAGCCCTGTTTTGGCTGCTACATGTTTTTGGGCTTGGCTGGGAGCTGGTTGCCCTAGAGCTGGTCTTTGCATTGCACAGCTTTAGCAGAGACAAATTCGGTTTTCCTGCAGAGACAAATGCGGTTTTCCCCTCTGCCCAGAGCTGTGCCTGGCTGAAGGAGGGCTGCCCTCCACCCCACGAGCAGCCTGCTGCTAGGGAGCCCTGCGGCGATCGGCTGGTGGGGTTTCGGCGTTGGCTTTCATCCCATTCCCATTTTCTGGTTTGCTCCGGGCGTGTACCTGAGTCCCCTTAGCACCTGCCCCGGAGAGCGGAGAGGCTGTGCCTGTGCTGGCAGAGGGCTGGCGAGCCCCTGCCTTTGGTGCTTGCCCCCAGCTTGAGCTGCAGATGCCCAAATACGCTCCTGCCCCAGAGGCTTCAGGGTGGTGCGTCAGTCCGGGGGTGCTGGGAGCTGTGCCCTTTGCAGAAAGGGTTGGGGGAGTGCGTGGTCCCGTCCCAGCCTGGGATAAACCAGCGCGGTTTGGTTTTGGTGCAAACCACGGGCAGAGCAGGCAGTGAGGCAGGGGCTGCCTGCTGCGCTCGTGGGCCTGCAGTGCTGGTGCGAGGGCCAAGCCCTCGGGAGATACTTGTGGGATGGACTGTGATGTGGAAGGAGCAAACTGCTCCTCGTGTCCTGGCTCTGCTGATGATTCCTCTCTCCCTCTTGTTTTGGCCTCCAGGACGACATGACCGACTCCCTGCGGGATTACACCAACCTGCCCGAGGCTGCGCCTCTGCTCACCATCCTGGACATGTCAGCCCGGGCCAAGTACGTGATGGATGTGGAGGAGATCACGCCTGAGATCGTGGAAGCCTTTGTCAGCGACTTTCTAGCAGACAAGCTAAAACCTGAGCCCATCTAAGGGAGCTTCTGCACCAACAGACGTTATTTAAAACTAGGTCTCTCTTCCGCCGCTTGTGGATTCTCCAGCGTGTCCTCACGCCCGACCCAGTATCCAACCTTCTTGTGGTGCCTTGTTTTACGCAGTGAATCCTTCTCCTAAGCAAACTCCTTGAGATGCACTTTCAGCAGGGAGTCGTTGGCGTTTGGAGACTTCGCTTGTGCTTCATGGTGATATATTCTCTAATAACCAGGCCAGAACTGTTACCGTATCGTTATTTTATACACAGCACTAGCTAGCAGGCAAATCTTTTTGCATGGTGTTCTTCCCAACATATGCATCAGGCAGTGGATGGGGTTCTTGGGGCTCTTTTCCTCTCCTTGTCCCCCTTCTTTCCTTTCCTACCACCCTGCTGACTAAGTGACTTTAAGGAAGCAATAAGGCAACCGTCCCCTTCGCCCCTGGCCCGTCCTTTCCCATGCGAGTGCCCTGACGAGGCCAAGTCAAAGTCTTAACTGCTGACCACCTCTGAAAGACCACGGCGCAGCCGAGCTCTTCCTCCTGGGGGTGAGACCATTCCGGGTGGGTTTCCTACCTCCCACCCCAAGCACCGACAGCCTTAGGCAGCGCTGGCTGTGCGTGTCGGGGTCCACCGGCCTGTGATGGGCAGGTATTCCCGTCCTCCCTCCCTCCCTCTCTGAGCCAGGAGGAGGACCACCACCGGGCTGCCCTCGCCTCTCCGTCTCTCCCTTGTGCTCCACATGTCCCCTCTCCCTTTCTCCCCTACTCTGGTATGAATTGTCCTGTCTCCTCTATGTTAGTTGATTGAGCTGGTTTTTTGTAGGTGTGTCCCAAACCCAATGTTAATGGTGCTGTTCTTCAAAAAATAACAAAAAAAAAAAAAAAAATTCCCTCCCTAACCCAAGCACCACAGCCAAGCCCCCAACAAGTGACATTGTAAAAACTGTACATGGTGTTTGGAACTTTGTAATAAAACTGTTATAACAACCTCGTCCCCAGAGCGATTGCTGCATCCCCCTGTCCGGGAGAGGGAGCCCACCTGGGACTCTGCGGGAAGAAGAACCCCAGCCAGACCCCAGGGGTAGGTGTTGGTGCCGGCGGCCCCCCGCCAGGCCGGCGGGACGC
>NW_010133456.1:2403-3764 GCF_000699245.1 Pterocles gutturalis | reverse complement strand
TAAGCCGGGATCACGTATTCCCCCAGGTCTAGCGCAGCTCCTGCCTGTGCCTGGCCTACCACAGAGAGGGGAGCACAGCCTTGCCGCCCCATGCTGCGCCCACCTGCCCCTAGGGCTCTGCTCCCAGCCCAGGGTTCCCCCTGGCTCTTGACGGACTGCGAGGGTTTCCGCCAGCGTCCCGGGAGGGTGGCGTGGCCGAGCCCTGCGCAGTGTGTGCTGAATAGTGGGTGTTGTGCAAGTCGCTGCTTTTCCTTTCAGCTCGTTAGTCAGCGATGGCAGCATGACGTCCTCTCCCCTTTTATCGCTGCCGCAGCAACCCACCCTGGCAGGAGCTGGGATAAGACGCCAGCTCGGCGAGGCAGGAGCTGTATAAATCCACCCTGTGTTTTGCATGTTTCATAGACTCTTGTTCGGAGGTGGATTAACTGACTTGTGAGCTGCTGGAGGAGCAGCAGCGCTGCCCGGCTCGCCCATCCCTGAGCTGGGGAGGGCTGGAGGGGGCTGCGTGCCGCTGGGCCAGGGGAGGAGCTGGCCCCAGAGTGATGGCAGCAGACGGTTACAGATGAGCTGGGACCAGGACCACGGGGTCTGTAGCATTTGGTGGTGCAGCAGCAGCTGGGAGGGAGAATTCCCCTCTGGACATCACAGTTCGGGCTCCCAGCACTGCTGCAGCTGCTCTGGTAGCTGCTTGGTAGGAACTGGAGCAAACCAGCAATTTTCTGACAGAGAATTGGGTCATTTGGGGTCAATTTGATGAGACCAGAGCTGGAACTGGGCTCTGGAGATAGAATTGCTCGGCTGGAACGGTTTCAGGCTCGAGGAATGCTGCTGTCTGACAGCGCTCTGCACACCCAGCCTGGACTGTGCTGCAAGCTGCTCGGATGGGAGGGTTTGGGCACAGAAGAGGCTGAATCTCTGTCTGTGGGTATTTCTCAAGCAGACAATATAAATTATTTCAGTGTGGTAAGGGGGAACAGAAGCCAGCAGAGAGCAGGCTGGCAGTAAGGAGCTGCCTGTGTGACTCACCGCCAGGTTAGAGGCGTTTGTAAAAGTGCAGAGAGATGGGTGGCAGCCAGTGCTGTCACAGAGAGCATTGTGCAGCCCAGGGGAGCCTCAGCGTGACCAGGGCTGCGTGGCCCATCCCAGATCCACCGAGGTGGGTTGCTGCAAGCCCAGTTGTTGCCCTTGAGGAGGCACAGACAGGCCCCAGGGTCTCCTTCTTGGGGGCCCAGCGGCCATTCCCCTCTGAGGGATGGGAACTGCCACTCGCTGTGGCCAAAGCTCCTTCCCCTCCCTCCCCATCCATCCCTGCCGAGGCCCAGCTGCCAGAGCTGTGCTGAGGCGGCTGCGTGGGGACAGAC
>NW_010133456.1:0-2207 GCF_000699245.1 Pterocles gutturalis | reverse complement strand
TCTGGCCTTTCTGACCCCAAATCCACGAGCAGCATCCTGGCCAGGCTGGTGGAAATGCTGCCATGGCTGCGGCTGCACCCCGACCCCGCAGGGAGGGATCTGAGGGCCCCCCAGATCTGCTGGGTGGGCCTGGAGGGGCCCTGCCCAGGGCTGCCAACAGGAGGGAGTGAGAAAAGCCGGGCAGCGGGGAGCTGACTGCCTGCAAGGCGAGGGTCCCCCCCCGCCAGCCTTTCCCTTCTCACCAGGATCACTGTGGGGCTGGAACACCCGCAGGCTAACCTGGGGAGTCACGCTCTTGTCCAGGCACAGCTCCAACCCAGCCAGAGCTGTTTAACACCCCTTTACTACAAACCAAACAGCCTGAGCTGCAATTTTATTAACTCTACAGCGCGCCAAGGGGAAGAGATGCTTCTTCAGCACCCAAACCTCAGCAGTTTAGCCCACTAGAGGCAACTTCTGCCTTTCGTCTTCGTGCTTGAGCCTCTGCAGCAACTGTCTCTTCCCCTCAAACAGCACAATACCAGCAGCGATGGCAGAGTTCAAGCTGTCCACGCCTGGCACCACGGGAATGACCAGTCTCTTCCCCCCGGTGCTGGCTGCGAGATGAAGCGCATCTGGACTCAGACCGTGAGTCTCTCCGCCAATCACCACTGCCACTGGAGTCTGTGTCCAGTTCTCATAGTAGTACTGCGTGGCCAGCTCTGGGATGCAGATGCCCACTGCTCCCTCCTCATCCTTGTGCTCAGGAGCAGCCTTGGGTTTGGATTCTACAGGAGCTTTCGAGTTCCCGGGAGCAGAGCTGGCCCCGCTGACTCCCCTCAGCACAGACGCAGTCTCCGCCTGAGCGCCTGGGTCTTTGTTGTCGGCCACGCAGACTTGGACTCCAGCAGGAAGGTTGCTGGGAACAGATTCCCAGTCCAGGCTGGCGACGATGGGCAGACGGAAGTGAGCCCCCATGCCTGCGCGGAGCACCTTTGGCTCCCACGGATCCACACAGCCTGAGACAGCAGAGGAGAAAACAGTGACAGTGCAGCGGCTCCCACAAAGACAGATTCAGCAGCCACTGCTTCCCACAGGAAATCGTGTCTAGGCCAGGCACTGCTTACAAACTCTTCGGAACATCTTCAAGCACCTCTTATTCCCTGCCTTATCCCCTACCTAAACTTTTTTTCCCCAAGGAAAGGCTCTTACCTTTGGTGAGCAGCACTTTCTCACAGCCTGCTCCAGCTGCAGATCTCAGAATAGTCCCCAGGTTTCCCGGATCTCGGATATTGTCACAGATGAGGAGCAGGGGCAAGGAGCTGGTTAGCTGAGCTGCAGGGTAAGACATCTTGGCATGGTCGGGCTTGGAAAAGATCCCTGAGGAGAAAAAGTGCTGACAGGCATCTGACTAACACACCCCCAAGAAGAGGGCTGTCTGATTTTGTTGGGCCAAATCTCACTAAAGAGGTGCTGGAGAGGCACGAGGAAAAGCACTGCCTCAGAGAAGCTCCAGAAGAGTTTGTCACTTGAGGAGAACTATTTCCCAGCAGAGCTTAAACAGCGCACTATTAAAAATGAGTGTGAGAACTTTCAGAGCACTCTAGGAGCCACTTTCACAGTTTACAGCTGGGCAAAGAAAAGGGAAATCTCTCAAATTACGCCACTCTTGACCCAGAATATCTAGGTGAAGGTTATGAAGAGAGAGTCATTTATGAAGTGTGAAAGAAGTTTTCCTTTGAGCAGTATTGTGACTGTTTCTAAGGCAACTTACCTATAAGCCCCTGAGGAGTTATGAGGTCAGACCAGCTCTTAATGTCTTCAAATTTCACCTTCACTAAGTTGGCTCGTTTCAGCTCTGCCTCGGGCAGCTCCTTCAGGTGCCCCACAGTGCTGAAGAAGAGAGTCTGCAGCACAGCTCCTGCCTCCAGGGCATCCTTGATCAGCCTGTGACCCTCCAGCAGAACCTTCCCGTGATTATCCCGAAACTTCTTCGACTTGGCAATAGTCACCACTTTTCTGTGGAGAAGTTAATCCGAGCAAACAGCTGTGACGCTAACTGATGTTTGCCAGCCACTGAGAACGTCACTCCCCCGTCCCCCAGGTACCTTCAGACCAGCTGTCCCTGGCAGTGCGGGACCAGTCCCCACCCCAAGCCCCAACGCTTGGAATTCGCCTCGAATCCCGCAGACGGGTTCCCCAGGAGGCCAGGGGGGATTCCTGCGGCT
>NW_010133455.1:0-14629 GCF_000699245.1 Pterocles gutturalis | reverse complement strand
CTAGCCCAGGTTGCCCAAAGCCTTATCCATGTATTTTCAAACTATCTGACCTCATATATCCCCATATTTTCAAAATCTAAGACCATTTTCAAAGCAAATCTAGAACGCAGATGTAAACGCAGATCACAGCTGGCAGCACAGCTGTAGCAAATGAAAACCCGAGTAAACCTGCAGGTGCCCATACTTGAAATTGCAGCTTAAGAAACTCGAAACTGCAGCCTAAGAAACTTACCAAAAAAAAAAAAAAAAAAGCGCTATGCAATTTCTTTTGAGTTCCAGCCCTGACCGTAGTTTACAGACTCACAGGGAAAGCAGCAATACCCGTCCTTTACTCTGGGTGTTCCTTGGCACAATTATAAAAACAAACTACTCCTACAACTCCTTTCAAACAGTAATTAACCCAGTATTCAGCAAGCAAAGCACTCACCCAGGATCCCTTCAACCTTTCTGGGCAGGCTATAAATAGCTCAGGTACCGACACAACAACGTCACATTCCTCCCAGTTATTCTGTTTCAAAGCACAACATTGTGGCAAAGTACGCAGCAGATACCAAGAGAATAGAGTTTATACACCAATTGATGGGAAATAAGAAATTAGAATTTTAAAAGGCCATGCATGTAAAACTTCTACAAGCATATGATTTTAAATACATAGATCAAAATATTATTGCTAAGCTGGCAGAAAATGTTTGGGTTTTTTTCCCCATCCTTGTCTTTGCCCAAAAATGAAAGATTGTGGCTCTGATTATAAAGTAAGCAGATAATCCCGTTGTTATAACAGACAATCATGGACACAACTGCTCAATAAGTAACTGAGGATTTGAGGTGTCACCTTGATAATGGACAATGTCTAATATGAACTCCAAAAAAAAAAAAAAACCACCAACCCACCAAAAAGCCAAAAAACAACATAAACAAAACAAGAAAAAAAAAAAGACAACCCCCCCAATCAAATAAATACACAATCAAACAAACCCCACAAGACAAAAAAACCCAAAACAACCCTACAAGACAAAAAACCCCATCTCAAAACTCACCCTCAGCATTTTGTGAAACAGTTTCAAGTAAAAAAACTGTTGCTAAACCCACTAGCACCTCTGAGGACAAGATGACAATTTCACAACAATTAACAAATAAGGAAACCCACGAGGGCTACAAAAGAAGAAAAGCCCAAGTTAAGCAAGCAGCAGACACCTGCCACTGGAAACGGTAACTGCGACAGGAATCTCCTGCCTCCCAGCAAAGCACAGACACTCACTCACTCACCCTTTTTTAACTTAGAACCAAACTTGCAGAAGCAGCTATTTAGTGCAAAGTCCAGATGTAAATGAGGTAGCCTAGGAGGTGGCAAGAGGCGATGACTGTAAGTCCTGTGGTTTGGAGGTAACAAGATTAACAGGAAACTCTCACACAATACTCGAATGAGGGCATCTCCAAAGAGCCCACTACCAATCTCATTAGGTTACAAAAACAGGGGACAGAAGGACAGTGCCATGACAGCAAAGCCCAGGAGGGAAGACAAGCATCCCAGATTGCAGCAGGGGTCTTCAAAAAGGCAAACCAACTACCAGGATTGGAGTTGCTAATGCTGGTAGCTAATACTTCTTATTCTGCAGCATTTTATAAATTCAAAGCACTGTAGAAATATTAGAGCTCCATCAAGGAGGAAGCAGAGTCTCTCTCTTTTCCCTAGAAGCCTAAATCAGACTCTGAACTCTGATAAGTTGATATCAGTGACAATAAGGTCTTTCAGCCAGGTTTGTAATATGTGGCTTACTCCACATGGGTAAAAGGATAGTTTTGGCTTTTTTTTTTTTTTTCTCCCTTGGCTCCAATTGTCTCAACTCCAGGTCTGCAGTTCACCATTCTGCCATTCACTATACTGTGTGGGTTTAAGGGTTAAAACTCTTCTGCGAGGTACTACAGAAAAACAAGCTAGAAAATTACTGCCTATATCCTCTTGCTGTTGCCTTCAAGTGTGTCATAACCTGGAGGGGGCTTTTTGCTTCTTTCAGGTGGTTTTTATTCTGTTGCAGCTGAACACACTGATTTTCTAATCAGGGGATTTTTATCATTTTCAGATAAGACAGCCTCAAGGAAACACACCCTACCCTCAAGCCCCTTTTCTGCCAGGAATGGGCCAAGTGATCAAAGAAAGCAAAAGCAAGGCACGCATGCTATGTGGACAGAGGACGTGCAAGCCTTTGTCCTTGGGAGAGCAGCTTATGCGGGAGGGTTTGAGCACTTTACAGTCAGAAAAAACACTCCACTGCTGTGGGGACCACCATTGCTGGTGCTAGATTCACAAAGGGATAACTCTCCTCAGGTGAAAGATCTCCCTTCTCCACAACCTCAAAAAAAAAAAGTTTCAGATCCCAGACGAGTATCCCAGTGCTTGGACCATTGCTGGCATCTCCTAATCATCTGTCACATTTTGACAAGTTATGAGATAGCAATGAGGGAAGGAAGAGAGACTGAGGATAGCCAGGCTGTCACTTGGGGGCACAAGAAACTGAAGCTCCTTAAATAAGTCTTTCAAAAGGTTTAATTTAAACAAAATAGAAATTGACACACGTCCTTAAAAGTTTGGCGTTTTTTCCTTTTTTTTTTTTTTTTTAATTTTGCAAGACAGAATCACAGAATAATTTAGGTCCCTGGGATACCCAGACATCAGTTAATCCAACTCCTGCCCTCAAAGCAGAACCAGCTGGGATCAAGTTGAGACTGTTCTCAACTGAGGCTGGAGATCCTAGAACCTCCCTGCACCTCTGCTCTTACTAATTGAGATTTCCTGTGTTGCAACATGCGCCCTGTTGCCTCCCATCCTGCCACTGTTCAGGTCTGGGAGAAATCTGCTCCTCCCTGCTCCCTACCTCCACCAGGTAGCAACAGATAGGAATAAACCAGGCCCTCTCTCCATGCTCTCCAGCCCGGTTATCCTGGTAGCTCTGTACTGCATTTCCTGTAGCATCTCAGTGTCTTTCCTCTATGGGGGGGCACGGTCTCCCCAGCACGGGGCAGAAGGGAGGAATCCCTTGCCTCATCCTGCTAAGGCAGCCCAGGCAATGGTTTGCTACAAGGGAGGGAACACTGCTGACCCCCATTCATCTTCTTCACCAGGATACTCAGCCTGCCTTACGTGGAAAAGTCTGGATTCTGTGCAACGTATGTTACCAAAAAGAAAGTAAGAGTAACAGTAACTTTCAAAATTTGTGCTGCATTTCTTCTTAGGGCTTAAAGACAGCATTTTAAATCATAACTTTAAAAAAAAAAAAAAAATCCCCCATCCTCTCTCAAGCTCATGCGTTGCTCTAAAGAACTTGATTCTTCTCCCTACAAAAAGCTGTGGAAAACAATAATGCTGAGAGTCTGACAGCTTCAGGGATGAGAATATATTTGACTGCTGCTATAAAGTTCTTACTAAGTACAACCAAAAGCAATTAAACGTACTAATACCAGAACCAAAACTGCATATCCAGCCAACATTTTTTGAGAGGTTTTTCAAGCAAAAGCAAAGATCCTATTTCCTCTTGAGAGTTATAGATGTTAAGTATCTTCTGCAATCTCAGTGGAAGAGGTTTGAACACAGAGGAAAAGGAAAGGCAGACAGTTACTTATTTAAGACTATCTACTTATTTTTAAGTAATTCAGAATTCATTTAGTCTTCTTGATGTGTATCTTTCATGCAAGCAACAACAAAACACTTATTTTTGAAAGAAGGGATACTGTGCAAAGAAAGAGGATAGACTTTGACTCGTTTCCTATCTCCAAGTTTCATCATCAAGCCTGCGGGTTTTTCCCCCTATACCTATCTAGACCATTACAGTACTTTTGAACATTCATGAGCTACTGACAGGAAGAAAGCTCTACCGAGCTAGCAAATTCGTGCTCCTTCCGACATGCCACTGCTGTTTAAGCAAAGAAACAAAACCGCGCTGCTGTACTAAGTCAAACACTCTGCACATCCAGCGCTGCAAACACAGAGTATCCACATGGGGAATGATGCTTTTTGGCTCCTCCACAGTTCCCACATCTCGCTAAGACCTGTGGAATCCACGCCTCCCTGAGAGCCTGCTAACTGGTGTTTTCCACAGCTACTGCAACACACAAGTTGTAACTATTTTCTATGTGCTACAGGAGATTTTTCACTTGAATCAAAGCTGCTACAAAATATTGCTGCAAATAGCAAAATATTACCATTGTATAGATGGGTAAGTGTATACCCAAAGCAGGCAATCGAGTTACTTCCCATCCACCCTAGCAGAAATCCTGTGACAGAGATGATACTCAGCACTTCTCTCTCCAAGACCGACACTTCAACTCATTCCACCCCACCTCCCCAGGTGAAGGGAGTGCCAAGTACTCTGGGCTCCCAAAGCACTTAGGGAAATATCAAGACTTTGACTACACATCAGATCTCCTGCTTGACTAGAAATTAATTTGGACCAGGGCCCGCAGTCCAGACTACATTTCCAGATCTGTAACACAAGCCAAATCACACAGCTTTTAAGAAATTTGTCAAAGAAAACAATTAAATTAAAGGACCACTTTCCTTTCCAGAAGATCAGTTTCAAATTTTCTGAAGACATGCCTGGATGCTTCAGTCCAGTACGAAGAGACTAACAGAACAGTATGAGATATCTTCAACCCTTTGCCTGCACTTGACCAGGCTGGAACCTGCTCTCTATTCAAGAGAACTTTAGAAATCCTTCTAGACTTCTTCCTTGTCTCCAATACTAAACAAAGCTTTCATCTGGACAGGCTGCACAGATATTGAATGCAATAATATTTTTATAAGAGATCACTGTTACATCTTCCCTGGCATGTGAGAAGGGGAGAACATAGTGAAAACAATCAAGAAATCCCCAACATATATGGATACATTTATGCAACATACGCAGGTTTTAATTCCGTTTTAAGAATGCCTAAATGGGCCAGGAAGAGGAGGCTCTCTAGGTCATATAAGCACTTTCACTGCTGAAAACAATTTGGAAGGTGGAAACAATGGTTAGAGAAGATGAGAAAACATTACCTGCTTCCCTTCCTGACGTCTTCCCTCCAATCTCTTCCATGACTCTATGGTATTCAGTCACTTTTGACCACAAAATAAATTTTCCCACCTCTTAAAACATTGACCTGATCTAACACTAGCTTAATTTCTCGTATTTATTATAGTACAGTAGTGCCTAAGATGACAGCAGTTACAAGCTCTGCTTGTCTCCGCGTGTACTAACACATGGACATCGTCCTCGTCCAATGGCAAAAAAAAGTCAAAGAAAAGGGTTAAACAAATAATAGAGCTGCTTTCTGGTTTAAGACTCTCTCCAGGTGATCGTATACATTTTCTTAATCCAGATAGCTCAGAATGGAGATTTCCATACAGGTTAACTCCCTGAAGATTAAATAAAATTAATCTCAACTCTTTTGGGCAGAACAATTGATAATGGAAAAAAATATATAGACTCACCACAACAGCTAAGCTTTCTCCAGGAAAAACCATCAAGAACAACATGCTTTGCTGGCATTGAAAGTTTCTATCAGTTTTCCACCCCCTCTACTTGCAAAGCACTTGTTCAAGTGCTTCTTGGTTCCAGGATTGTGAAAGGGGACTGATGTTCGACAGGGTGTTGGCTTTACGGCAAGGCCTTCTGCATGGATCCAAGACAGACAAGGCTGTGCCAAGATGAGGCACCTGCACTGGAAGCACAGAGGCTTTCCAAGAGAATGACTGCGAGGAAACGGGGCAGGAGGAGACAAATGTTCATGTCATTATTTAACTTCTGCATTTCGACACTCGTAAACGCCCACAAAATGCTCTGAGACAGGAAAAGAACGTACAGCCCCCTTCCCACTGCCAGGTGAGGACTGCCTTCCACCAACTTCTTCCAAGCACACAGCAGAGACCTCTGCCAAGGCTCTGATGAGCTTGCAGACCTGCATGTAAATCAAAAGGATGACCAGGGGAAACTGTGGCACAGGAATAGCAGCTGGGTTTTGTTTTTTTTTAATCTCACATTTACATATCCCTTAAACACAGACACACTGAGGTGCAAAGGATGCTGTTATTTTTGCAAAGGCAAGCACTCAAGATTTCAGAAATGTTAATATCGCTGACGCCCAGGCAATGACAATACAGTCTTTCAAGACATAGAATCACAGAATGGTTTGGGTTGGAAAGGACCTTAAAGATCATCCAGTGCCACCCCCTGCCATGGGCAGGGACACCTCCCACCAGCCCAGGTTGCTCAAAGCCTCATCCAGCCTGGCCTTGAACCCCTCCAGGGATGGAGCATCCACAGCTTCTCTGGGCAACCTGGGCCACTGCCTTGAACCACCTAGATCCCACTGTTAGACCTTAGGACAAACCTATCCCAGGAGTGCAATGCCTACCTGCAGAAGAAAGGGAGTTAAAATTCAGAATGAGCTCTTTGGGCCTTGTTCCTGAAGCCTCCACCTCATTCTTCTCAGTGTACAGCTCGGCTGGGCTTCTTGAAGCAGTAGCACCACTATCCTTAGAGATATCCTTGAGACCTTAGAGCAGCCTTCCAGTACCTAAAGGGGGGCTACAGGAGAGTTGTATTGGATTCAAACAAAAAGCACACGGCTATCAACATTTAAAAAAGATGAACAAAGTCGCCATAATGTCATGCTACATGTACTCCCTGAAAAGAGCTTGTAAGTAAAATCAGGACTCAAATTATCTGAAACCTTAGCACAAAAATTGCACAGCACATGTGGGGAATATCAAGATCCTGCTCCAAGAGTGGAAAAACACGATCAGGAATTGAAGCAGGGAAGGATGGGGAGATGTAGGATGCTAGGACCAGACTTCCCCTAGTGCTGCAAAGTGACACAACAACATACCACTGCTGAATTACAGGGGTGGTTTATGTTTTTTTTTTTGTTCTCCTTTCCTAGGAAGACATCTTCAGGGAAAGAAAGTGCAAAGAACTTTGGAACTGTCATGTGCGAAAAACAGCATCTCCAGTTTGCTGAAGATACAGAGGGAATTTTAAAAGAAAATAAAACTGCCCATTTTCTCTGTCAACATTTTAACAAGGAAGATGATAAACTGAACAACAACATTTTATTATTTTCAGATTTTCTTAAAACATGCTAACAATCCCACTTATGCTTACTGGGGTTTTCCAAAGAGCCAAGGCAGGCATGTGCCTGCTTCCTCCTAATACAGAGAAGGAATAATTCCTGAAAATTTCAATTTTTAAGGAAGAAGAGGGGGGGACTGAGCATTGAAAATCCCACCCAGAATAAAGCCTCAGCAATCCTACGCTGCAAAAGTGTCATGAGAAGCAAATGCCATTCTGATGCTTTTTGTAAAGTTTCAGATACACAGCCAAGGGAATGGCCAAGAGGCCCCACGTTCCCTGCCTCTGGTTTCTGGTGCACCAGCTGCCCCAAGAAGAGAATTGTGCTGTTGGTGTTGGAAGATTAGATGAAAACCGATAAGGTGCTGTGGAGCATTTCAAGCCTGACAAGTCAGTGCTTCCCTGAAGAAAGCTTTCTGTAGGAATACACTCTGTCAGCTGTAGACCCCTCCCTGACGTCTGTTTTCAAGATCAGCAGGCTGCAGCTTTTCCCACCTGTTTTTTTTGTTCACTTATCAGGGATAAAAGTTTCAGGTCCCTGTCTCTGAAAGACGTATTGCAAAGGAAGGAAGCAGTCTCCATTAACTAAAATGCAAACAAAAGGAATCAATAAAATAAGCTTTTTGTTGTCTTCAGCTGACTGTAAGCTCAGAAATGCACTCCTGAAGTGAAAAGTATTACCAATGTCACACTTCTTAAAAACCTGACAGGAAAAACTTCCGACAGGTGATCATAATTCCAAATGTATCTAAGCTTTTTACGAGCACTTTAATTTTAGAAGATCCATTCTTATCTTCCCATGCGTTGAATAAGAATGGAGTTCTCCAGAGATGAAGCTGGTGATTAAACACTACATAGAAATGCAAATCCAACCAACAGCGAAGCTCTGCAAGCAGCCTGGATGCCATTGCTTCTGAATTCCTGAAAACGGCAGCCTCCTGCCTCAGGCATCAGCAGTACAGCACAGTGTGTGGGCACACAGCACCATCCCACCACTGACCCACCTGTATCTGCAGATGCTGACCAAAGGGAAGTCAAGATTTATGAGGAAAAAGAAGACTAAGAAGTTCAAGCATAAAGTGACAACATTTTCAAATACGGCGCAGACTCTGCGATGCCAAAACCAGTGCCTACAGCATCTACAGAGGGGTCTGGCACTCCCAACAGAAGGCAGATGGGTATCTCTCTGCTCACCAGTAACAACGTCTGCCATACCTGAGGGTTGGGTCAGTACTACTCAGTCCACACACACCTGGATTGTCACAGTAATCACACGATATTTTATCTTCAGCCTTGTTCATCTATTCAACTAACTTCTCCTGAAGCATCTGGAAGTTTCCCACATCTCCACAGAGCTTCAGGAAGCCATTCTTGAAGTTATTCATTTTTCACCTGCTATGAAATTCAGTTGCTCCTAGGCCTTTGCTGTTAGAATGTTATTTAGAGGGGTGTGTGGCCATGCATGGGGATGGTATTATTAAATAAATCTTTGCATATCTTTGTTTTCAAGAAGTATGAAAGGCAGGGGAATAACCAAAAAAGAAAAATGTTAACAACAGCAATCAGTACCTAGCTTTTGTTGCAGCATTCCAACAAATCTGAATCAGGGACTGTTCAAAGGGGAATACAGCATCCCTGCATTCAGAAAAAAAAAATGCAACATGACATTATACTAATAAATAATCCATTAAATTTGTAGGGCAAATCTGAGAAGCTTATACCATTGTGAAATAATTAATCAATCACAGAGGACCAAAGAAGAAGGAATAGATACCAAGCTACATTAAAATCATTAGACTAAATACATGGCCAGAAAGCTTTCCTGATATTTGCTATAAAGTAAAACATGTATTTGTTTCTACCCAGAAATAGGTCAAATTTATGCCCCTACCAAGCTTTTCAAAGTATCTCATTGCACTGTGCCGCATCAAGTTTTTTAAACAGACACACACCCTTACTTTCAGTCTTCAAAAGTCACTGCTGTCCTTTAATTAAAAGGTGTTCTCCCAGCTCTGGTGGCAAGAAATCCACCTTACTGCTGCGGTTTACTGCCACCGATGAGTCCTTCATACTTGAGGTGAAAAAGGTCAAATGGACATTGTGAATCCTGGCCTGGGAAGCAGCGGAGTGGAGCCTTTTCATTTGCAAAGGGGACTTCTGCACCAGGTCAGAAGGTGAGGATCCCACTCCAGCAGCTCTGCTGCCCCAGGGTGGCAGGACAATTCCAAACCTCTCAGCCCCACAAGCCTCCCCGGCTGTCAGCACCCTTCTACCCTGCACCTCCTCGCTACCTCTACAGGAAACCAGAGGCTGTGTGCCTGCAGAGAGGTTAATCCTTAAAGGGTTGCTTTTGTTCTGACCCTCCACAAACCTGGCAAGGGCTTGATATTCCTGTGTCTTTCTCCACCAGCAGTCAAGGAACTAGCCGCAAACAAATACACGCATGGCGACTGTAAAAGCACAGGCTACAACCACAAAACACAGGATTTGAAGGGCTCCATGTATTTGTAGGAACGAGATGGATTTATCTTAGCCCCAAATTCCTGCCTTCAAAGTACAGTCAGAAAGCAAGCAAAATCCAGAAACACATCCATGCCAGCATACCCAAAAACCAGTTCAGCGAGGTAAAGGAAGCCCTGCGCTGCGAGCAATGGCAAGCCTGAAGAAGGCTGAGGCAGCAAAACTCTCTTGACCTTGATTGAGCAATGCACTTCTCCCCAGGCTTGTTTTATAGCGCTTTCTTAGACTTGGCAACTTCCAGAACCAAAGCTGACTGCCAGCTGTACATCCTTGCCGGGCAAATGCTGAAAAGCATTTAGGATGTAACCCACACAGCAGAGCTACAGGGAGGCTAGAGAGGAAGCAGAGCAGAGGAAAGAAACCGAGCCGAGTACAACACTGAAAAAAAAGGGCGGGGAAGAATATTACCAAAAGGTTATGAGACATTAACACCAGAAGACTAAGTTGGATGCAGCCAGTTATGAAACTAATGGCTCTGCAGATGTTAGGAATCAAACATTTCTCAGAAAAGAAGGGGAAACAGCCCTTCATCCTTCACTACTTAAACTAAAGGAAACAGAGTTAAAACAGAAACCACCTTCTCCCAGGAACCAGACTGCGCTAGAGGCTGCACCCTGCTAGGTTTTGGCAGCCATCAGGAGTAATTTCCATCATCTTCCTTGGCACTACTCATCATTCCAAATGGCTTAAAGTGTTCCGTAACCAGTCCGAACTTTCACAAACAGTTAAAAACAACAGACAGAAGTTTATAGTCCTTGTTGGCTTTGGCACTGGAGCTGTCAGAAACCACACTGTGAAGAGTAAAACATCCTGATTTATATTCCAATTGAATCAAGATAACATCTATGTACAGAACACAATGTACCCTGCAGATCCACTACAGCTGCCAGATCCATTTTGTGGCGATATCCAATCCCTAGATGAGGCAGAGAGGTATGCAGGACACTGAGCAAGTAAATGCCCATGATTTTGGTTTGCTTTTCCATCAGGCTGCTAAATACTGTATTCCAACCAGAAGCTGTGCAAATTTTCTGTTTTTCTGGTTTTTTTTGTTTTGTTGTTTTTTTTTTTTTTTCTAAAGGCCCATTCCTTGCAGATGTATTGCCAAATTAAAAAAAAAAAATAATCATGAAGTTAGATGTACTTTGGAGAGTGACAGCAGAGGAGGTGCAGTAGGGAGTCTGGGTGTCTCTGCAATATCTAGGTTTAAGTCTATGTCCACCCACACCTCCCCCTTAATGTGACTGTGCAGCAATCACCGTCCTTTCATGCCTCAGGATGGCACGTACAACAGGGGAAAATAACACTGACCTGTGGTATGAATACAATGTGTACTGGGAGCTGCAAAGAGCTAAATGAGAAAGAAATGGGAACTGCAGAAAAATGACCCCCTTGAAAAAAAAATAATTTGGCAAATTAAGTGTAAAACCCTCATTGCCCAAACTTCCAAGGATGTGTACCTGCAAGACTCAGAGACCCAGCCAGGACTGCCTTTCTCAATTCAAAGGCGTTAAGAGTGCCAAAAGGCTGGGTTGCCTCCTGCAGATCACTGGGATGGCAGTGCTGCTCCCTGCTACACTGAGGCTGCAAAGAGGACGGGATATGGAGCACCAGGGCCGGTGCGCTATAGAGGTGGACAGTATGTGCTGTAAGCAAACATCCCAACTCCATGTGATGACAGGTCAAGGGACTGCTCTCATCAGAGTCCCACTGAGACCCAGTGTCAAACACTGGTCATTTCACAACAGATTCAAGTTACAAAAGGCATCAATTCTTCGGGAAAAGACAGCACATTAGGTTCAAAACTCCTCCCCTCCCACTCAGTCATTAGGATTTTTGAATTGAGGGGGGGATTATTTTTTTGTTTAATATACCTCAAAATTTGTCACAGCACCTGGGAAACCACGATTACACCAAATTAACTCCTACCCATTGTTGCTGCTCTGCTTGTCTGTAGGTTCCATGGTGATGTTTCCATTTGAGTCAGCTCATCTGGAAGAGAAAAAAAAAACAGATATTCAACATCTCCTTTACAAAAGAACAGCACATTGTATTCAGTAGATGCCACTCAAGCTTTGTTTCAACAGTCACAAAGACCAACCCAAGAACATCCTTCCCCACAGTCAGCAGGAGAAAAAGGAGAGTCAAATAAGCAAACTGCTGAAAAAAACTTCAGTTTCCAAAGTAGCAAGTCATTACATTATAGCGATGTCCAAAACATTTGTTACAGTGAACAAAAAAATGAAATCTACATGTTTATTTCCTTTGTCTATGTGTGTCCATGTGTGCACACTCTGCATTTAGGTTTCTACGTGTGTTACATTTGAAATTCCCATTTTAAATTAACTCTCCAAAATAATTCTGCACTGCAAAATTTAAAAGGTACACGATACTCACCCCCAACACTCTCCCACAGGTATTTGCAGAGCTGGGTGAACCCCTCAATTGTCCCTAGCAGTCTAAATCATCTTTCAACTACCCTCAGGATGATGGTGTGAAATATATTGAACCTTCCCATTGTGCAGCAACTAAAGAACAGATTGCTAACCCAAGGCAGCAAATAATTTGAATTTTTCCTGTTCACTAGGCTGACAGCTTTCTCCACAATCCTCAATACCGATAGGCTGAGGCGTAATCTCAGCATAAAACACACAGTTCAAGAAACTGAGTTCTGGAAAAGCTTGTAAACACTGGGAATGGTCCTGTAAACACTTCTGTTGGTTTCAGAGACCTGTGAGAGCCACAAACACTCATTACTTACATATCACAGAACCACAGAGTGGTCTGAGTGGGAAGGGACCTTAGAGATCACCCAGTGCCACCCCCTGCCATGGGCAGGGACACCTCCCACTAGCCCAGGTTGCTCAAAGCCTCATCCAGCCTGGCCTTGAACCCCTCCAGGGATGGGGCATCCACAGCTGCTCTGGGCAACCTGGGCCACTGCCCCACCACCCGCACAGGAAAACATTTCTTCCTAATATCTCATCTAAATCACCCCTCTTGCAGCTTAAAACCGTTACTCCTTGTCCATGCAAAAATGAGGCAATGCAAAAAGAGAGAGTTTGCTGCATGGGAAAAGGTCACGTTTTCACTATTTGCTTTACTGAAGTCTTAGAAATAGCAATTCTAACCCTACTTCGGGTACATCAGAACTCTTAAATGAGAAAGAGAAAAGACGAGCACTACACATCAGAGCATATGCAAGAACATGAAACAAAATCACACTGCCTGTGTGGTCACAGTGCACCACCTCCTGACTGCGAGGTGCAGCTCCTCATCACCCACGCTACCCCAGGGAGCCAAGCTCCTTCTTACACCTTTGGGTACCCATTAATCAAGAGAATAGCTGAAACTGGGGAAGCGGAGGGCTGCCAGGTGAAGAAGCTGTTCATACCTGTCCCTAACCCCAGCTGAGCCAACCCTAATCCCTGGGGCCGTGGGCAGCTGGGGGGATAATCACTCAAATGCCCCCACCTGAGCTGCAACCTCAGCAGAAACTCAAGACCAAACAGTTTCTGTTCCAAAGTCTCTCCCTAAAGTCATGAAAACGAAGATACTCAGGAGCTTCTAGATACCTCCTCACGACCTAACCAAGATGTAAGACTGCTTTGGGATAGATTACTAGCACTAAACCCCCCCTTCTCAGCAAAAAACACGCCAGTGCTGCCTTTAAAAGAGAAACCTGCCTCTGCTAAAGATACAACAGAGTGATAGAGCAAGCGTACCTTGTGCTTCTTCAACAAGTACTAAGGACATAGATTCGAGGATTTAGCTGTGGAAGGTGATTTTACACACTGAGAGGTGATAGAAATGCTCATACACTGACCCTGCAGGAGCTGGGACTTTCATGAAACAAAAGCAAGCTGCAAAATTTATGAACACATTGCAAAGCTGCTGGATGCAGGTGGATTTCTTGGGTGAATATTGGGTTAAGTTTGACACTCATAGGTCATTTTCTACCAATCTACCAGAAAATGTACCTAAACTGAATGTTATTTTGTATTTCCCATCAAACTGTCTGGAGGCAAGTAAAACACATATACGCACCATGGCTTAAAAATGAAAAGACAGGTGAGATACACACGTACCTATTTTATAATTAAAATTTATTTCAACACTGAAATTGGTATTTATGAACAGAAAAAAAATGACCATAACTGAGTCTGGAAAGCTCCGACTTGATACCCCAGGAACTGCAAAAAATATGATCATGAGGGGTAGCAGGAGTCGCTTGTTTCACAGGCTTTACCCATGGCTAGATTATTTCCAGCTGTCAGTTTTTTATTGCTGCCAACTAATCACAGCTATCCCAAAAGGAAGTCCAAGGATAGCTGCTGGTGAAGAAGCTGGACTCTTAATAATCACTGGGTTTAGATTTTTAAAAACCTAGACAGAGCCAACCACAGCGTACAAAGGAGATGAAAGCAGACACCCAAGTGGCCCTTATTTGAATTTTTACAAGTTTCTTACAGTGCTGTACTTAACAAAACTAACTTCCGTATCCCTTACAGTGTTCCTGTTCCTCCTGCCTCGCTCCACCGATCCCAGGCAAACTCCTGCTCTGACGGAACATGGAAGCTGTGTGGAAAGTTAAACCATTTGCACCCATCTCTTCATAGGTAAGGAAAATAAAAGAGGGCAGATCTAGACTACATACAAGGAAAAAAAAATTTACCATGCAGGGGGTGAGGCAGTGGCCCAGGTTGCCCAGAGAAGCTGTGGATGCCCCATCCCTGGAGGGGGTCCAGGCCAGGTGAGAGCAGCGGCACTACTCCTCTGAGTAAACCCCCCCCGATAGGCTCCTCACCCAGGCGGATCTTGGGCTGATAACATCCCCTGACCCACCCGCGGGGGGCGAACAGGCAGAAAACACCGAGCACTTGAGGAAAACCCTCGGGGAAGAGGGCCACCCGGACCCTGCCAAACCCCTTCCTGCAGCTGAGCCAGTTTCAAGCTGTTACCTTGTCCCCCTGAGGGGATACAGCCGTTCTGCGCCGCGCCTC
>NW_010133454.1:78055-79125 GCF_000699245.1 Pterocles gutturalis | reverse complement strand
CGCTCCGCTCGGGCTGCGCTGGGATCCTTTGTCTGCTGCTGCTGTCGCCTTCCCCTCCTCCCTCCCTCCCTCACTCCCTCCCTCCCTTCCCTCGTTCTGTGCCTGCCTCTCCTCCCTCTTCGCCTTTCTCTCTCCCTCCCTTCGTTCCCTTCTCTCCCAGACTCCAAGCGCTGCTGCAGCTGTGTAAATACTGGACCAACACACATACACAACATGGCTGACGCTCGCCCTGCTCCTCCACCAGGGTCTCCGCCTTCTCCCTCTGTCTCCGCCGCTTAGCCTCTCCTCCGTTTAGGCTTTTGTTTCTTTCCCCCTCCCCCCTCATCTCCCATCCAAAAAAAAAGAGGAAAAACAATTCACCCTCGTTATTGCGCGCATGGCGGGATTTCAAGGGTAAGGATCCTCGCTTTGGAAGCTTTCTCCTTTCGTTTTGCTGTTTACAACAAAATGAAACCTAAAATGAAAGGGGATTTGGGAACCTGGCAAGGCGTGGGGCGAGGGAGGCAGGGAGGGGAGGAGGGGGGAACTGGGTGAGCCCCGCCGAGGGAGGCTTGCTTGGAATGTGCGTATCTTTTTCTCTTTTTGGGTTGGGGGGAGGCTGATGCACCAAAGTGCTATCGGAGATTAAATACTGTTATTACACTTGCAGAATGATCTAGGGCCGTTTCTTTCATTTCAGGACGTAGTTCGGTATAAGGTATCAACTCAGCAGTCACGTTAAAAAGACCTGAACTAGTTATGTCAGAATAGGCATTGTGTAGGTAAAAACCGTAGCACAGGCTTTTGGGATTTCTTTACCTTCCCTGTATCTCCTTGTCAGTATTTTAAACTGCTCGCAAATCATGGGATACAAAACTGGAATTAACACTTGCCAGGTCTTTGTGTTGCTAGTTTTCTGTCAGAGATTAATTTGCCCTTGCGATGACAATAGCACAAACCAAAGCATTTCCTTTTTGCTAAAAGGAGCACTCCTGCTTTTTTTTCTGAGGAAGGCATGGCACCATGAAGTTAATTGAGCTCCCAAACTAAAACAAGACAGCATGCTTCTGACCTCTTCTAACACAAGGCAA
>NW_010133454.1:31553-78035 GCF_000699245.1 Pterocles gutturalis | reverse complement strand
CCGCCTCAGTTATTCAGAGCACCCCCTTCTGGATTCGATGAATATTGGATTATTTTTTTGCTTGCTAGTGACGTAAAACCCAAATAACGTCTGAAGATAGTTTGTTGGGTGTATCTAAAGTAATCTGCACTGGAACACGTTTCTAGGTTGTAACTTAAGGGTGAATGCTGAAGGTGCAAAGACATAATGCTTTGTATTGCTTTCTAGAGATGTTACTGTAATGCTTACTAAGTGTTTCATTTTTCAAAGGTTATATTTAAAGACACAGTCTTTAGTCAGTCATGTACACATGTATAGCCGTGGCTCCTGTTAATAACTGAGCACTGCCCTAAAGTAATGAATCTCCTAGCTCTGTTGTCTTTGTCTACTTTGCTTTGGAAGCTTCTAGTGGAGAAGGACTGGCATGGCGTAATCATGCAGCGCTTACTGAGATGGAAATAAATACTACACTTCAATGCTAGAATTAAGTATGCATATTAATACTTTTTGTCTTCTGCTTTTGCCATCCCCATTAGGAAGCATTGGTTAACTGGAAGTGAGGAGAAAATAATTTATAATAATGAGTTTACAACAATATAAAACTTGAGTGGAGTCATCCAAGTTACAAGATCATTTTGGAATGTGTATCCACGTCATGGCTTCTGAGCCAACTGTACTAGTAGATGGAAAAGTCCAAGCAAAAGTCAGTAACATGATATATCGGCAGGTTTGTGCAGCAGTCAGTTACTTTTTTTTTTTTTTTTTAACATGTAACAACCTGAAGGCAATATTGATAAAGCCATTGGAATAGTTTACCAGTTGTAGCTAGCAGTTGTGGTAATTCATTGTAACCAAATTTTGAAATTACCACTCTTATTGAAAATGTGAAATGTACTGAGGTATGTAGCTCCTCCCTCAGAACAGGCCTTTGGATACTTAAGCTGATTCTTGGGCTGAAGAGCAAAAAAATAGGCCATCTACAACGTATCTGTTTAAATAGTGGATCACTTAAAATAGTCATGGTTCTTAACTCTGGTACATTGTACTTTTGTTCTACAACTGAATTTTATTCTGTGAAATTCAGCTGTACATCATTAGCTTTTTGAAGTTTCTTGTTGATAGCATCTTTGCTATAGCTTGCAGTTGTGTTCCTTTCTATGACACCTAGAAAATTCTTCTTTCTGTCTTGGTTGTGTTGGTGAGTTGGTCAACAGTGAATATTGTGGATCTTAGTATCCCATGAGGAGCTGATCTAGTTGAAGAACTTGCCAAATCTTCGTGTCTTTGGTAACACAAAGTGAGGATACTCCAGTGTTTTTGTCATTGTGGGTAATGCTAGGGTTTGTTTAACCAAATTAAAAACTATGTGCTGGTAAAATCTTATTGTCTGAAATGATGTACTTCTTCATGTTGACAAGTGAGACTGAGTAAAAGTAAGACTGTAAGAAATGCCGTCTCAAGTGATCAGCTTGCTGGAAGATGTTAGAAATTAACTAATTTCTTTTAACAAGAAGTACTTTTCAATCAATCTTTGATCAAGTAGAGCACAACTCAGTGTAGTTCTAAGTATTTATGAAATCACCAATTAAAATATAAAGTCCAAAAAGTAATAAACACTTCCAGTTGATCTTATACTCCAGTAAATATTTGTATAGATTTTTCTCAATCCAAGCTTCCATCAACTTTTTACCTGGTATCTTTCCTTGCTATCTGTTGCCAAGCTGTACTCTTTGACATGTTCGGATCTGTAAACATCTAGCTGATGCAATAGCTGTTGTAAAGTGGGTTTTTTTCATGTAATGCATAATTTGCTTGATGTTTGACAAATGAAAGATTTTCAGTAGGATTCTATTTTCTGAAGAAAATGAACAGCCTTTTTAAATTAAGCCTGTTGCTGTAAACTTTTCATGCTTTCATTTTGGTTTTCCTTGCCTCCTTTCCTTTCTTTCCCCAGGCATTAGAAAGATCAAACTTGACTTCTTAATGGTATGACATGAGAATATATTTTTGTAGATGACTAAAACTGATTCAGCAGAGTGGTTTAAAAACCGTCTTTCAAAAGCTGTTCATTGAAGCTGCACCAATAGAGAGAATCACTATTATGGAAAGTTATTTCCTGTTGTATGGCTAGATAGCTTGTTTCTCATACCAGGTGTGAGAATTTTTTGGTGGTGTTTTTCTCATTTTCCTTCTCTTGCTACTCTTCCGAGTTTGGTGTTTTTGTGATAAAGGTGAATGCTGATCTTTCTTGACACTGGTTTTTTTAATGGGTACTTTCTGTATATCAAGCTGTGTCCCCCTTGCTATCCAGATACTACCTAGATGTTGGCACAGCACATGACTTACAGGAATGGGGAATGTAACCTTCCTTGGATAAATGTGCAGACTGGTTCCACGCACGTCTCGTATGACATGGATAAGTGTAACTGTGTCGCTCACCGATTTGTATTTGTGAACAGTTGATGCTAGTGACAATGGGGACTCATCACTGATCCATTTCAAACAATGGTGAAATAATTTAATTCTAACTTACTGCTTTCACTGTGTGGTGGTTGTGATTAACTTCTGTTCTAGTGTAAAATGTGAATTTGCTGATGGCATGCGGAATTCAGGAGGTAAATTGATTTGATTATCACATAGTGGAGAATGATTCTACAAATCCAGGTTACTTTTTTATGTTTCTTTCCTGTAATGCATGTTGTGAAACTGACACAAAACTATACTATAGGAGATCTTGTTTGGCTTGCTTACTTGGGAACTTTATTGAAATGGTTCCACAAAGTGCTGAAATATATAGACATTGTTGTCATTACCTGCAGTGAATAGTAGCTTTAACCATTACCTTTGCAGTTATTGCAAAGTGGTTGAAATGTTGAAGGATCTTCTGATGACTTTATTTTTTTCGAAATCTGCTTGCAGAATAGGTTACCTAGAGTGTACTGTAAGCAGTTACAAGTACCTTTTTATAGTCTTTCTGATGAAACTATAAACCCCTAAGAGCTGATTAGCTCTTGGTTTGTTTTTTTTTTGTTTGCCTGGTTGGTTTGGGTTTTTTAAGTGTTACTGTTGAATGCTCTGATGTAGTGTTCAAGGTGTGCACCTACAAGTACTGGTGAGAATAGATATTTATTTCAAGAGCAGGTCTGTGGATTTAAATAATTTAGTAAATGCTTAACTTACACAGAATGACTGCTGAAATTTAGACCTTTGGTCCCATAAAGTCATTTGAACAAAATGGAATTGTATCATTTTAGTTACCCTTTGTTGTTATATTTTCCATTAGTTTTCCGGTTCTCACTTTGTTGACTTATGGTGGAATTGCCTAGGGAGAATGTTTTTTATCACAATGACCAACTGTTGAGTCCACTTGCCATCTTTCGAGTAATCTCTTCAACACTTCTGGTCTAGCTGTACGCGGGTCCTATTCTCTGGCTGCATTCTACCTGGTAGTCCCCTCCTAACAATGCCAGTTACCTCAGCTGGAGGGCCCTGGGTTCAATTGCTACAGCTGCCTTTCTTGAGTGGTTGGTGGTGTGTGGTAACCTAACTATTCTTAATGCTGGTTTTGAGAGTTGTTTGTTTTGGTGTCAGAGTGTTGGGGAGCCTGTCTGTTGAAGTCTAAGACTGTTTTTACCTGTGGGTCTGGAAGTGCTTTAGGATTAAAGTGCTCCAATAAAATGTGTTGGTTTTTTAAAGGTCATGGGTGGATCTTCCATCCTTTTGTTCTCAGAGAGTCATCCGAATGGTTCAGGTCTTGAGTCCTGAGATCCCCATCTTGGCAAAGTAACTTTGGGGGTAGCCTATTAAGGTGACAATTCTTCTGAATGTATACCTCAGAGGCTTTTTTCTTACCTATCGTGTTGCTTTGGTTTCTCTCTTAGATTCATGTTAGAGTGAAACAACTAGTGAATAAACGGAATGCTTGTAAGTTTAATCTGTTTTAGATTGCTATGCTAACTAGGTTGTTAAGTATAACATCGCCTTTTAATTTAATGTCCGCCACCAATGATGCTTCTTAGAGTGATACTACTCTATTCAGATGTGGCCAGTCATATACGAAATTAAAGAGTAATTTTTTTTTTTTCAGTGATGTTCTTTGGCTTGTTCTGAGGCATAGGAAGCTGTTCTAGCTGGTCTATACTGTCATGCTGAGGTCTGTAAAATTTCACCTATGGAGAATTTAATTTCACACCCTTTGAAAAAAAAAAAAATTTCCCTGTGAACTTGTATTAATGCAATTTAAATGTAAAAATGACCTTTGCTAGATCATAATAGCATACCCAAAGTGTGCAAGAGCTGAAAGATTTATTAGATGTCGGACATCTGGTGTGGTATTTATTAAAATAAAATAATTATTTGTTGCAGAAGTCATTTTCCTAATTTAGTCTTTACATTCCCTGCATAGGATTCTTCCCTAGTATGCAAAACAAAGGTGGCTTAAGTCCACAGTATAATCTTGTGTTTGCTGTTGAGATTTTTGAATATGGATATTTCCAGTTTTCTAGGTCTAAAGTGGTGTGAGCTGAGTAGCATGGGAGAAGGCATGTTCTGGAATAGCTCCCTGGTGACATTTCTGTTAAGTTTTCTTGGTAACCTTTTCCAAATGCCTTGACAAACATGATGTCTGCTAAAATTCAGCACAATTCTTAGGCTTCCAGTATGCAAAGGTAAGTACATGTTATATACTGGCAAGTATTTGTCTGTTCTTCTGCATGTCTGTAACTTACCTTTGGTCTTCAACTTGAACTGTAGAATGTTTGCAGATCAGACTGTCTATTCAATTTTCTGGGAATGATAAAAATAAATAAAAATAGCACTTGGAGGATGCAGGTCATGTAACTTTTGTAATTATAATTGGAAGACTGTTGGCTATGTCTGTATGGTTCTGGACAGTTGATTGCCTGTCCTGTTTACTAACCACATGTGATTTGGGCAATGATGTGAACACCAAAGTGAAATCAGAATGGGAGCAAATATGTTAAAGATTCATTTACTACTTCCTTCTCAAAACCTTCCAGTTGCAGAGAGCTTTATTAAATGGACATTTTTTCTTTATTAATCCCCTTCAGAAGTTCTTTGTTTTAGTGGTGAAAGATAGCACACAAATTCATTAATGGCTGTTTTGCTGTCAGTGGAACTGACTGTCTGTGCTCTGACAAGATTAAAAAATAGCTTAACAGTAAATTCTGTCTTTAATGTGACTTCATAGAAATCTAACAATCAAGTGCTTTTAGGGTTAAGGAATATGCAAGTGTTTGATGTATTTGGAAACCACAGATTGTCGGATACTCGTGGTTGACATCATGTTGGCAGGGGGGAGGGAGTATTCACAGTGGCTGTCCTCAGGGGAGGAGGAAGAGGTTTCTCTAGGAGTGAAAAAGGATAGAAATCTCTCTTAGTCCCTAGACTGCAGCGGTACACCTGAGGTGAATTGCATCTGTCCATCTTCTATACCTCCATTTTGTCAAAAAAAGCATATTTTATTGTTAGGTGCCAGCCATAAGACAGAGGGCAAGCAGGCTGTCTTCTAGTTCATGTGCTCTCCTGACTGTTCAAGTTGAGGGAAAGATGCACTCCTACCCTCAGTTATACCTGTGGGTTGTACGAAAAGAGGTGAGACAAATTTATGTTATTTCATATTGCTAGGGAAATGCATGAACTAGGACTAGGATGAAAAGATGAAAAATACATTTTTAAATGGTAATATCTTGCTCTGACCTTGGTGGGGAACCAGGGGTGAAGAAAGCATTGCGTTACAGATAGTTTTAGGCTAGATTCTTCAAGAACGGAACTTGTATTTTGTGGTGGGTTTTTTGCTTTTTCTTCATATGTGTAAAATTAATTGAAGAAGGAAAAGTGTGGGGGGTGAGGCTTTGCTGTGAATAAACATCCTAGTTTTTAGTCATACTTAGGCCTCTAACAACATTTCTAGGAGTTTTTATGTTAGATTGATGGTGGCACAAGGTTAAATAAGAAGCAGGGATCGCCATAAAAGGCAGAGATGTGTTTGTCTGTTCTTGTCTGTACTCTGTTTATCTGTGGGACAGACTTCTAGAAGCCTCACCTGCTTTTATAGGGAACAATGTTCTGCCTTCTGATCCTGTTTTAATTGGAATATACCTCACTTTTTCACTTCTTGAATTTCTAGTTCTGTCCTTCTCTGCTGCTCAGCTCAGTAGACTCAACCTTGTTTCGAGTACAACAGGACAATTTAGTCCACTCTGCAAATAAGTATAAGCATGTCCAAAAGGAAAAAGGGATGTGGGGGTTTTGGTGTGGCTTGTTGCTGTTATCACCAGTACCTAGATCGATGCAAAATCTCAGGAAATAAAATTAGATGTTTACATTAGTGAATTTAGTTCAGGTCAGATATAAAGCTTTCTGGAGAGAAAATTAGATTACAAATCTAAAAAAAGAAAAGTGTGTGTCTGCCTGTTGCTGGCTATGGATGCTAGGCCAAACCTGGATGCCAAAGGGTTAAAGGGCAATAGCACAAATTGGAAGTGGAGTCCAATGGAGGCAAGCCATGTCTTCTCATTTGACCTACAACTATCCTGTCTGCCACTGATAAAGCAGAGCTAACGCATCCCTGTTTTCTTATCTGCCTTGTCCATGCTCAGGTTGTCAACCCTGAAAGAGCAACCACATTAGAACAGGGTCTATTTGCAACTCACCATAAGGGTCTCTTGCACGTTGCCCACCCATAATGGTACATAAAAGCCATGGACTCCTTTCTGCCATCAGAGCTCACTCTTGGTTGAATGGGGACCTCTTGAATCCTTTCCATCATCAACAGGACAGGTACTCTTATGCATTCTCTCTTTCTCTCTCTGCCCCCGCTTCTTGTCACCCTCTTTATCCCACATATGCTGTCTCCCCCTCTGTATTAACCTCTGGGCCATAAGTTAATTATTAAACATAGCTATCAACAGAGTGTTCTGTATGTATTCCCTGTGTTCCATTATTGAACCTGCATAATAAATATTACTGTGCGTGTTAAACATCATTGAGTCTGCCTACCCGGGTTGCACTGGTGAAGTACGGCACCACCTGGTCCTTGCCAAGGAGACAGTGTGACTGTTAACATCATGGTGCTTAACATGACAGTAATATAAGCTGGTGTAGTTGGCAGGATAATGGCCTTGTGCAAATTACTGCAGAAATCCAAGTGCCTCCCATGCCTGCAGGGAATGGATTGGGCCAGGAAACATTGGAAAGATGAAAAGGAGGTGGTAGATTGTACTGAGCAGCTTGGAAGTGAACAGAAGGCAGAAGAAGGCAAAAGAGAAGGAGTACTGTGTGCCATATTAGGTGCCTGTTTGTTGTGTGCTCATAGCAAAAGTGCTTGTGAGGAAGGTTTTGCTAAGCTCAATGCGTAGCTCATCAAAACCAAACTGTCGCTGATAGAGGAGAAACTGGCACAAGAAAAGAGGAAAAGTGCAAGCTATTGAGCTGAGGCGGACAATTCTCTGCGAGAATCTGTTGGCCATGAGACACTGGTGGATGAACTGAGAAAGAAAAACAACTCGTTAAAGCATGAGAAAGAGGAACTAAAAGCTGCTTTAGCAGAGGTTGAGGGCAGAGAGCAGAAATTACAGGAGAAACTGAACCTGATGCTGTCCCAAGTGCCACCCATAGTCCCAGCAGCAAAAGTCAGTGAATTAGTACAGTGTGTAGACCCTGAAACCTGGGATGAGGACATCTGGAATCCAGATGATTATTCCCAAGAGGGAGATCCTTACTGGTTATATGAATAATTAAAACTGAAATGACCACTGGAGGGGAGGATAAGGATGAAGTTTGGACTGTGATTCAAACCATCCTGTGGTCACCAGTTAAGTTGGCCAAATTGCAGGAAAAATATTCCAGGCATGCAGAGGAATCCAAGACAAGAGTATGTGTGGAGAGTACCCCTTGACGGAGGAGACCAAATTTCGTTAAGTGGGGACGAAGGGTATTCCTTACTAACACACCAGCGAATGATAACTATTCTTTGACTAGATAATGCAGCTTATTGGGCCAGAGGAATAGACCCACAAGAAAGGGGGAGATCCCCTCATCATCAAAACCACTGGGTTTTTGGACTTAGCAGCCTTGGTACAAAAGGCAACTTGCATGCAGGCAATGTACGAGAAGAATGTGTTAGCGGAATCCCGTTAGTCCCTGTTGATCCAGGCCGACTAACTCCTCTCATCTGCAGGGTTATTAACAATTTAAAGACTTACGTGGCAAACACACAAGGTAGGATCCATGCTACAGTAGATGTGAACGTGGGACCCTATCACATCCCTTGAGTGGGAAGACCAGACCCCCAGCATGTCCCCACCTGGAGTGACTTTGTTCAAGAAATAATTCTATGAGTGTTGTATTGGCTGGGTTGGTCCAAATAAAGGAGTAACTGGAGAGCCCTTTCCACAGTGAGTCCAGGCATCCCCCCCAAAAGCCAGAGTGTAAGCCAAAGTTTGATAAAGAGCACAGCAACCTATGGTGAAAAGCCTTTGTTCTAGGTGTGTCCTGACAACTGTTATATGGCACCTCCACTGCAGATCTGTGGACTTTGATAACACTGCTGAGCTGGAGTATTAACTCTGCAGGGAGAAGTTGGCCTGCAGTAGAGGGAGCCAGCCCTGTGCAGGCTACCCATCAGCCCCAGCTGCCCCTGCAGCAGGTTCTTGTTGGTTTCACCAGCTCTCCCCACGTCCCCCCCAGGGAGGGCAGTGCAGTGAGCCACCCTGGCCAGCAGGTGTTAGCTATAAAATGGCTCTTTGTAAAACACCACAAACCTTTCATGGGCCCTGAAAAATTTATGCCAATTTTCTTATTGATACAGGTGCTCAGATGTCAGTAGTTTCTAGAGAAGCTGCTGAAAATTTAACGTAAAACCTGGTCGATGCAAAGTGAAAGTTCCTGGAATTGAGGGAGTAATAAAGGAGTGCTCCACCACAACAATCACTCTGTGGCTCCCAGGGGAAAAGAGACCTACCCATGCTGAGGTACTAATAGGTGCAGCCAATATAAATACCTTAGGCTTTGATTTACTTTGTGGTAGGGTTTGGAAACTCCCTGGTGGTTTGATGTGGAGCTTTGCTGGGTGAGGTAGTGAAGAAATAGCCTGGTATGAGGTGGTTGAGCCCAAGACTGTGAGGTTGTTCTAGGTATTGATACCTTTACCCCTGTCAAAAATTACAAATGTAAAACAGTATACCTTGCTAGCAGCTCTATAAGGGGGTACTGATGGGGTGGTCAAGGATTCAGAGGAGTGGGCTATCATTATTTTTGCTCACTATCCCTATAACTTCCCTGTGTGGCTGGTGAAGAAACTACCTGGGCAACAGAGACTTTCAGTTGGTTACAGGCGATTGGATGCCAATACCACACCTTTAACTGCTGCTGTGCCAAATATTGTGCAATAGGTAATGTAAATTCAGCGAGTGTCCCACCAATGGATGGCCACTTCAGATATAAAATATATGTTCTTTATTATTCCACTCCAAGAACAGGACAAAAATCAATTTGTGTTTACTTGGAAACGGATACAATATGCCTTCCACAGGCTGCCCTAGGGATATAAGCATTCCCCCACCAGAGCACAAAACACCTTGGCAAAGATGTTGACAGAAATTCCCTGCCCACCAGGAGTCACTATACATCAATACATTGATGACATATTAGTAGGAGGAGAAAATCCTGAAGAAGTTAGACACACAATGAGAAACATAAAGGGCAGATTAGCCATTTTAGGATTAGATATCCCTCCATCTAAATGTCAGGGACCTGCCCAATAAATTAAGGTTTTTGTGAGTCTGGTGGATTAAGGGAGCAGCCTCAATTCCTCTGGATACCTTAGAGCAAATCAAACAGGGAAAGAATCCATCTAGTACGGTACAACAAGTGTTGCGAATTTCATACTGTTGGTGCAAACATATACCTATGTTTTCAGTTATAGTTTGCCCCTTATACAACTTGCTAAGGAAGGCTAGAACCTGGAAGTGGGCTAAGCAATGCAAGAGTGCTTTGAAATCACTAATAAAAGAGAGTGACTGCTCCAACAGCTAGGTCCCATACATCCATCAGAACCAATCCATGTTGAATGGGGATTTAGCCACTGTAATATATGGCAAAAGGGGCCAGAGGGACCCAAAAGACTGCTGGAGTTTAGCTCCCCTTCTTTCAATAACATCGAAATATGGTATTCAGATCTTGAAAAGGGTTTGCTGTCCTTGGTGTGGGCAGTGAAACAAATAGAAAAATTAAAGAAGGTCCAAAATGTGATCATCCGAGAAACTTTTCACCTCCTAAATGTGGTTAGAAAGGGAACAGTGCCACCCGCAGCATTGCTCAAAAGCACACCGTTTGGAAATGGTATGCTTATCTGGAAGGGGTCAATGAAATTATGCCTATCAAGGAAAGCAATGTTAAAGTATTTAAACTACAAAAGGATATAGACAGTAATCTGCTATTCAAGCCCTACCAAGTAAACCGTCTTCAGTTAAAGAGGCACCCACCTTAAAGGAAGGTAGTGACCTTAGCAGAGTATAGTTTACCTATGCATCCTTCTGCAGACAAGATGATGAGTGTCGTTATAAGGCAGTCGCACTTTAAGTGGGCACAGGAAGTGGGTACAGAAGGGAAGTGAGACAGGCAAAGGAAGTGCACAAGTAGGAGAACTTAGAGCACTCTTGTTGACAGCACAATATGGTGTTAGTCACACCTATACAGACTCATATGCTGTGTTCAAAGGAGCTACAGGATGGATAAGCCACTGGGCAGCTAATGACTGGCAAGTGAATAGAATGCCAGTTTGGCAAACGAATACCTGTAAACAATCTTTTTAAAAGATTGGAGAACAAAGAATAATACATACAGGTTCAATGAAAGGCATGATTGGTCAGCCTCTGTTGCTTCTCAATAAAACCAACAGGTTGAAAATCTCATGCAACTACAAAAGGTGGATGTTGTAAGCGCCTGCAATGAGTGGGAACGGTTACTCAAGTGGTTACATAACAAACGAGGACATACCCAGAAGGCATAGCTCATGAATGGCCTACGACGGTTAATTTGTGTGATCAGGAAGTTGCTGCATGTTCACAATGCTGGTTACGACTTAATAAGGACGACCCAAGTAAAGTACCTCCTCTGCATGTTTGGGATAAGAAAACATTGTGGCATACTTGGCAAATTGATTATGTTGGGCCCGTTTGCCCATCTGAAGGGAATAAGTATATCCACGTAGGAGTAGAAGTAATTTCCGGGATCACCATGGCTAATACTGTACCTGCCACCATGGGCAATCACACTGTAAAGATGATAGAAGAATGGTTTAGTCTGTTAGCTATACCAGGGGAAATCCAAAGTGATAATGAATCCCATTTCACTGCCACTGTTGTACAGGATTGGGCAAAGGAGGAAGGTATGCGATGTGTGTTCCACACTCCCTCCTACTCCTAGGCAAACAGGTTTGTGGAACTGTGGAACTAATGGGTTTGGTGAAACGCTTTGCCAAAACCACTGAGTCCAACTGACACTTGCGGCTCTACACTGCCATCTGTCACTTAAATAGTAGATGGCTGGATGGGGGATGCCTGAATATGCTCACATTCTGCATCTCTAGTCCCACATTGACACCTAAACTGGTGCAGAGCCTTGGAGAATATCCTACTGGCTTTTATGCTGGGCAGCCAGTCGTGGTTAAAATGCCTCAGATTGGTACTGCAGCTATGGTACTGACTACCCCCAAAAACATATATATGCTTGGGAGGCCAAAGACTGTAGTGGAAAGACACATTGGATATCTACTTGGTGTATTTTACCCTCTTTTTAAGTTTTTGGTAGGTCTTCACAAAGAACAGCGAGCCATGTCTTTTTGTTCACAGGGAAATTCTGATCACCTCCCGTAGGCAGCTGTTGTGACAGAAGGTGAAGAGTTGGAGGGGTTTTTTTTGCCAACACCCCATTTCTTGGAGCACCTGGACGGTGTACCATGACCCCAACTATGGGTATAATATCCAGAAACTTCTAGACTTCGGTGCTGTGCGTGGTGTTTTGCCACTACCACTTGTAGATGAGTTACTTTCTCAGTTTTTTTGTTGGAACAGAGCAGGATTGTGGAATAGGACTAATGGAATGTTCGTGGGACCACCCCTGAAACACCATCTTGGCCTGCTTCAAACTCAAATGTCCACCTGGAATTTTATTGTTTGTATTATTCACTTTGACCTTTTTTATACTAATGTGTTGTTGGAAACCCAAATTTTAAGGGCAGTGTTGAAAGATAATACTGGGCGTGACTGGCTATCAGGGTCTAGGCCACCACGTCCATGACTGGACCCAAAGTGGGGCCTACCCCCTGAGATACAGACTCGTTCCCTGTTGACTACAAATTAAGGCCTTGATGGGCTAATATGGACCCGCAGTGCCTACACAGCAGACATCCCTGTGACCTCTCTAATACCAAAAGGCTTTTGTTGTTAACCACTACTGTCCTGCTCTGTTTGGGACATTTTCCCAATCAGTTAGAAAGTTGACCCAGTGATGGTAAGCCTCTGCGTTTTGCCTACACACAACATTGCCTTTGAATTGATTAAGAGATTCCTTTGTGTAACCAACCAGTCACAAGGGGAATTGCATGTTGAATTACCTAATTCTGCTGGACACAAGGTCTTCCATTTGGAGCAGTTATGATTAGGATTAACAACACTTATGAGGGTTGGATGCAGTTGACCACCAGCCAGTCTATATTATTACATAAGGTGGTCAAGTGGAAAAATTGAGCACAACAAAGGTATGGCCTCAGTACCTCTATTCAAGTAAGTCACTATTTTTACATGTCCAAAAGCATGACTTGTACTAGCGATACCAGTCAAAAGGCAGATAATACCACCTCTTCGTGTTTGCTGCTATTTTTAATGCTACCCAAACTACTAACATATCGTGCCTTGATGGAAACTGATGGGAGCCTAATATGTGGGGAACACGTGTAAGTCACCCTTATTTTATTCATTACCCACTTGTGCAACCTGGTGTTTTGCAATGCCCTCTGTGCCTGGGAATGCATGTCCCTACCCAGGACAGACTAGAGGCAACCAAGGATATAACATATCTTTAAGCTGTGCTTGGTCCCTATATTTTTGGACAAGCTTGAACCCCTCACAAGGTCACAAGCCATGAGACCCTTTAGACAGAGAAATTACTGAATTTGCCCCACCAATTTCTCCATTGTGGTCATGTAACAGAACATTGAGTTGTACTACCTTAAAGTTTGACAAGGATCCATGGATGTAGATCACTGGAGATTTAATTCAAGTACTTTGAGACAGTTGTTGTGCATTTAGCAGCTCAGTGTAGCCGAACACTGGGGAAAGCAGGGCTAGATGACTTAAGTGGCTGGTCCAACCTAATGTTGTGTAAATGGCCGTGGACCCATACTATCATGGCTGCTGATGGATACATAGATCAAAAATGTCAGGCACTGATCCATCAACGTGCAAAACTGTTTTGTTGCCAGCACCTAAAGACTTAGATTGGGTCTGTTCAGATGGTCAGTTACATTCTCACCTTAGCCCTGATCAGCATGCAGGGATGAGCTGTTCTGTGGGTTTACCCACCACGTGCCCCTACTGGACTTTGTATCGCTAGATCTGCTAGGCCCAGGCGAAATTTATGAACCCGGGCCTGGTTAGCTAGAGTTGGGAGACCATATTATTGTAATTGGGGTATGAAGGGCACCCTTGAATTAGAGTCATTCTTCCAGTCTTCTTCCACCATTTTGCAACAACATCAGTGGACCTTGAAAACATCACGTGGCAGGTACATGTCATGTCAAATTGATCCAAAACTGCTTTTGGAGCCGTGAATGCACAACTACAAGCAGTGACAAAAATGGCCTTACAGAATAACAGATATGTTATTACTAAAGGAAAAAAGGAGTTTGTGGATGGCTAGATTTTACGTTCCCTCTAGAAGAATGTTGTGTTACCATACCAAATGCTACAGCAACTGTTCAACAGGTTATATAAATAGTGTGTAAGATAGTGGAGCAAAGACGTGAGTTTTTCTCCTAAGTTAACAACCCAAGTCAACCATAGACCTGGACCCAAGATCATGGCTAGGAAAATTTTGTAAGTTTTTAGGGATAGACGTAAGTGCATGGCTTGCAACATTATTGGAATACGGCATTATTGTATTAATGTGTATTGTGATGATTTTTGTAGAATTAACATGTATTAAGTTGGCCCTTACTAGATTATTTACTACTTGTATTAACCTAATATTTACTTCTCCTGAGTAGTTCCCCACATCCCAGTCCAGTGACTATTTATACCCCCATAGACACAGAGACCCCAAGACCCTAGTGCAGCCAAGCCATGCAGTGTTGTATGTGGATGCTAGGCCAAACCTGCATACCAAAGGGTTAAAAGGCAGTAATACCAATGAGAAGTGGTATTCTATGCCAGCAGAGGCAAGATGTCTCTTCTCACTTGACCCCCACCTACCCTGTCTGCCACTGATAGAGCAGGACCAACATATCTCAGTTTTCTTATCTGCCTTGTCCACGCTCAAGTTGCCAACCCTGAAAGAGCAACCACATTAGAACAGGGTCTGTCTGCAACTCACCATAAAGGTCTCTGCATAATAAACGTTGCTGTGTGCGTTAACCGTCCAGTCTGCCTGAAGTGCCTACCCAGTTTGCACTGGTGGAGTAGGGCACGACCTGGCCCTTGCCAGGGAGGCGGTGCAACTGTTAACTTCATGGTGCTTAACATGACCCTGCTGCTGAAGGTTCTCACTCTGAAGTTCTGTATTGATTCATTTACTTTCTAATTTAATTTCCATTTATGCTGCATGCACAGTGAAGTAATTTCAGAGCAGGGCTTTTGATCAGAGCTTATCATCAAAGTCTAAGAAAGGAAAGTGTTTGCTGTGGGACAAGCAAGGTATAGTAGGGAACAAGTGATTTCAAGGTGGTCTTCATTCTTAAAGTGTTGACTTCTGTCTTGCCATCATTTTGTCACCTTTCTGCTACTACAGAACAAGAGGAATTCAGTGTTTTAAAGCAGCTGTTTCTGAGGAAAACTTGTCATAAACTCATGCAGGTGTTCTCTTAAAGTAGATTTTTTTTTCACAGTCCAGTAAATAACTTCTCAGAGTAACTTAAAACTGGTTTTCATCCTCTTAAGTACTTACTGATTTTTAAATTAGTTTCATGATTATACAGATAGTATACTAGTTTCAGAACTAGTACTTTGTGCATTTTTCTTCCATGTTTTAAGGAGCAACAGCAATGTGAGGGTTATTTGTCTGTTCTGCTGTTTCAACTGCTTTTAGAATCAGTGATTTTTCTCCCCTGTTGTCATGCCCCTCTCCACCACCCCAACTTATGCAGGATGTGTTGTTTTTTCCACCAGAAATCTGAAAGACCTGTATGTAACCTCGAAAGTACCATGTAATGTCACAATGCTGATGGTTCTCATCTTTTATAGAAAAAAAAAGTATGATCAGCAGTTTAGTAAGTTATTGTCCTTGCTGATGAATCCAGTGTTGACTGCGGTGTTTAAGTTATTAATATTGCAGATTTCTGATACCTTTTCTTTGTGGCTGTACTACTCTTCTGTAAGTAACAGTTTTCATTTTAAAGTACTGTTTTTTCACTGAGCCTCCGAATTTATCGAAAATAGTATAGTTAGCTGTAGCTAGAGCTTGTAATCCAATGCTGAATTTTGTTTTCCGTGCCTTGCTGTTACTGCCTATAACAACTTTGACATCTATTGCAGCTAATGACCATTTAAAGCTGACAGTCTGTTTAGGTTGAAATTCATATTAGTGAATCACATAGAGTAAGTGAATATTCTGCAATTGGTCTGAAAGAATGAATATCATGTTACTGGTTACTAGACATGGCAAGAGACTTGCCATTCTTAACATCAAATGCTTTCACTTTCACAGTGATTTGCGTTTCCAGTGTAAACAGTTACTTGAATGCATTTGTATGAGAACTGCTTTAATCTAAGCTGAAATGGCTGAAGGAGAATAAAATAGGTAAGACAAATTCAGTTCATGACTGGTTGCTCAGCTTTTTCAAGATGCAGATTAAAGGCAAGAGGTCATTTTCCTTGAGTCCTCTTCTCAGGTTTTTTTTAAGATCATTGCAAAGATAGGATGAAAATTATTACTGATTTATATTGTCTAATCAAGTCTATAAACTTTTCTTGAAATACGGTCTATAGGGAGAAATTTTTTTATGCTTTGAGTATGGGCTTGGAGTCTGTATTGGTGTGATCGTGCTTCAGGTTTGCAGAGTTATTGTTTACTCTTTCATTGCAGTAATTCGTAAAGTATTTGTTCATTTTCTTATGACTAGAGGAGGCTGTAGTTTACCCAAACACTTCATTCTAATCTCTCCCCCTACTCCCAGCTGATTTAAGAAAGCAAACTACATTTTTGTCAGAGTAGAGGCAGTCAGTTTTTGTGTCCAGCGGAGACCAAAGTTAATACCTCTGATTCATGAAACACCATCTGTTAACGATTGTAGTTACTGTGGTGTTGATTATGCGAGAAATGTAGGCATGTGTGTCTCAAATCCGTGAATAAATGGGCTCATAGTATAGCTTGTCATAGTTTTGATTGAATGCAGAGCGAAGTGGGTAACTGTGTTTTCAAACCTGATCCCTCTAAGTATCTTGTGGCCCTGCGTTTTTGTTTTTTGTTTGGTTGGTTGGGGTTTTTTTTAGCACTGAATTACTACTTATTTGTCAATTGGTTACTTAGGTTACTTAGAAGTTTTGTCTTTCTACTCAGTACTGTGAATAATAGCTTGTTTTAATAAGAATTTTGGATGCTTGTGCATTTTGTTTGCTTTTAAAACTGGTAGGTAGTTGCTGTAGCACAAGTCTTAATTGATGGATAATTACTAGGCTTACTTTTCCCCCACTGTTTTTGGTGTCTTATGGTCCTCTGCCCCGAATTGGTGGCCTGCCATTCTTCATCTTGAAGACAAATAGTGATTATATCGTAAGTTATAAAACAGCTGCAGAAATTGGATGTAAACCATCAGAATCAATGATTGTTATATCACCTATGAATGTAGGGAAAAAAAAAGTTCTTTACTGTGGGCCTTCGTGAATAACGAAGCCTACTACTGCATTAAAGAGAAAAAAAAATGTTTCAAGGATGTTGAGACAGGGGGGTTTAAAGTTAAAAAGGGATCAAGAGAATAACTAATTGAGAATAGCTGTTCGGACAATATATGATTAACGTTTGCCGTGCTTGCAAAGACAAGATGAGAGGATCAAAGCTGTGATGATGGGGGAGGAACTGCTAACCCAAACGAGGGGAGAGCATAGACCACCTGCAAGGCCGCGGAGATAGGGAGCCTCTAAACAAGATGGGAACCAGCCTGGTTCTTTGGACTGAGACCAAGAGGTGAGAAGTTCAACTCCAATGAAGACTCGTTTACTTCATCCCGTCGACCACTGGCACAGGCGCAGAAGGCCTCTTTAGCTAACTATAATATGTAGCGGGTCTAGGCGGGCCTAGGTAATTAATATGAATGGATGGATTACGAAACTTAATGCATATGCAACATTTTGGGGAATAAATAGAGGGACAGGTTTTGCGAAAAGGCGCGCATGTCATTGGTGGAGCTATCCCCATGCGTCTCAGCGCTGAATAAACTACATACCTACTTTACAACTTTCACGAGTTGTGGAGTCTTTCCGCTTCAATGTCAGCAAAATATTTGCTCTTGCAAAACTAACTGATGTCACAAATTCTTAAGCTTGTCTTAGGAAAATATTTTAATGATGCTTGTTTTCAATTCAGTGTTGCAGTGGCATCTTTTTGGTGTACTAGGCTCTAACGTCTCAGAACACACGTCCAAGAATTTGTTACTTATGATCCACAAACTACTGGTGACCTAAAAAGCTTGAAAGCGGTCTGGCAAATGGCAGATTATTTTTTTCCCCTCCTCTTTAAAATATGATACGAAATTTATATTCTGTCAGTGCTGGAAGGTGTGTGTAGCAGCCTTTCTAGCCTATATTATTGAGAACTGGTAGTTGTACACTTAAAATGTCACTTAGAAGATCAGCCATCTTCCTAAAGAGATGTGAACCCAAGAGTTTGATTTGCCATCATTGATTAACCTAACAGACATAGCTAAGTGCAGTAACTTTCCACTCCATTACCTTCTAACAGCAGGGTTAGGTATGTTTGCCCTGGGCTTGCTCCTCCAGAGTGTTTAGGTGGTCCTTTTGACTTTGGAATGACTGTTAGCAAACCAAACTGAGTAAACTTGCTTACAATTATAATAAATTGTTTGAGTCAAGTCCATCTGTAAGAGTATGAGCAAGGACGAAATGTAAAATACTGCATAGTACTGCAGTAATGGGCAATTTTTGTTTGTTTGTTTCAAAATTAGTTTTGCTGTGACAATGACTGAAACATTTGTTTAGAGGTAAAACTTAAACTTCATTTGCATTTATCTTAGAATGGCAGCAAGCGTGTGGCTTGTATGGTAATAAGGTGCTGCTGTCGTATCCTGGGCAGTGGTTATATTTTGGTTTTTGGATTTAGGGGAAGAAGAGGGTTGCTGCCTGTCAATAAGGAGAAGCTAACTTGCTTCGTATTTGCCGTGATGCAAAAGTGTGCAACTTAAGGTAATTACACAGACCTGTGACAACTTGTTACCCCCATGTCTGTGAATGTTACTGCCCTGGGGTTAAATGCAGGGTAATTTGCAGGAGACTGAACAATTAGGAGAGTTAAAATTTACCTTTGGATAAAAGGATGCGGGGAAGGTTCTGGCTTTGAACAAATGTTACATCACTTCTTCAATTTTTTTACAAAAAACATTATCTTTTAAGATTTTTTTAAGCGTGGAGGGCTGTGCATTTATTAAATAATCAGTTAGTAAGTTGGAACATAAACAAAGTTTAGTCAGCAAGTAGTTTTGCATTGCCTGTAAGGGGAGCTATGTGTGTGCTTTAAAACGTCATTGCGCTTCAGAGTCCTGGTATTTTGTGTAAAGACACAGGAAGAATTGTAGCAATATGGTGAAAAGAAATTAAATAATATCTTAATATTACTAAGTAAATTATAAACTTTACTGTTGATTTTAAAGCTGTCTGGCTAAACTCTCATAGCTCTTTATGATGGTTCCATAGTAGAAGGACAGAAGAATACTGAAATTGAACTATGCCTTCTGTTAACGTAGGTAAATCATTCCATAATGAACAGAAGTTGTGCTTATCCATGCTGCCTGAGGGAAGAGTAGACTAGAGCTCTAAAACAACTCTCTAGCAATGTTCTGTGCATCTGTATTTATTGTTCTAGTGCTAAAGGTGTGCATAATGTTGCAGTAATGGACAATTTTTTTTTTTTCCAAATCAGTTTTGCTGTGCCAAAGAATGACTGAAACATCTGCCCTTGTTCTTCTCAGCTCTTGGAAAGGAAATAGAGTAGAAACTGTTTCTTTTATTCAAAAGCCTGTACATGAATTAATGTGGAACTTAAAATTTTATGTTGAGAAGCACGTTCTGGTTTTTTAATGAAGCTGTTGTAAGCTCATTTGGCACTAGTCAATTCTCTTATTCCTTCTCTAGCTTCATTCCTATTCAGTAAAACATCCAGAGCATGTGTTACCAATACCAAATTTCAGATCCCATTTTTTGGATTCTTGTGTTCAATTTTGGTATGTATTTTTTGGACTAATATGGGAAACAAGGAATTTTGCAAAGGGCAAGCATATGGCAAAGTGTTGTTGAGTCACTTAGCCAACTGTTATTGAATCTGGTTGTGACATTGCTAAGGTGGGAGGCAGATCAAATAAGAAATTATTAGATTTAGATCAGTTTAGTTATAGACAAACGCTTAATACCTAACTTTACCAATAGCTAACTAAAACCCGAACTAAACCTGCAGGGCTTTCTGGAATACATCTTTTCTTTCTGGAATACATCTTTTAAGTTTTCTGTTTTCTGGGTTATTTATTTATGTATTCTTAAAGTAGCAGGCATATAGGTGTCCTTATCCCCTCAAACCTGAAGGGAATTTCAGAAAGCTAATTATATTTAGTGAGGGACTAAACTTCAAACCTGTAACTGAAGAGAGCTTTTTTTGTTACTGCATTCTGGATATGGCATGCATGTGTCATTTCCCACTCCCAACCCCTTCTACCTCAGGAATTTAGTTTTTCTTTAATTATTTCGTCACTTTGGCTTGTCAGTGGTTTTTTTGCCTGTGTGTGTTGATGACTAGGTCTTCCCTTTCAGGCAAAATCTTATGTCTATAGTTAATTGTTACCATCAGCTGATGTATTGATAGCTTGTCTGGTTTAGTGAACAGGTAGTCTTATCACTTGTCACTGTCTTCTAATCAACCCATATGATTTGAGGTTTAACATTTAAAGGTTAGTGTTCTTCGGATGTAAATTTCATAACCACAGATGTACGATTCCTTTATAGTAGTGGGTTATAGGCTTTTCCTGGCCTTTTTTTCTTTCTCTGAAGAACTCCAGGAACATACAGAGCAGCACATAATAAAACATAATGAAGAAGGCTTTGATCAAAGGTCCCCAAACTGTTTCCATTTGATTCAAAGACCCAAACAAATGGGAGAAGCCTTGATCTGTGAACTATTGAGCTGGACCAGCCAAGATAATAGTGTCTTGCAGGCGTATCTGTCTGTTCATCAAGGGAACATCAAGAACTTCAAAAACCTCTGGACAGAGGTGAGCTAGTTCCTACACAACAGTACTGGTGTGAATGGTGTATCCAGTAATGGAACTTCTTGCTGCCTTTTATATGAAAAAGGATGAAAAACAGAAAAAACAGTGTGATACAAGCACACCTTTCTTCTGATGAAAGCGAAAATTGTCGACCCCTTTGTCCTTCTTTTTCAATTCCGCAACTGGAAAAACTAGCTGGCTTCTAGTTAGCTCATTTGGTAGCAGAGGGGGGGAGGATTAGTTAGTTTTGTGTATCAGCACTTCCAATGCTAGTGCAAATATCACTGAATGTATTGCATACGTACGGGTGTGACAGAGGCTGCATGCTATGTAAGTTCCTAAAATTCAGAGAACTGTACTAATTTGCAGGTTATACCCAGCACAAAAACTAAGTATAAGAGTGTTTTCAGTACTGCTTTCACTTTAGTAACTTATATCCCTGATATATAAAGGCTGCAAGTTGAAAAGTTGTGGAGCTGTGCTAGAATATTTTATGGACAATTAAATGTTCACAGATTTTATTGAAGCATAATATTTCTGAATTTTTCTACAATTTTCTGCCATGCCGAAGGATGATTCTTTCTCTTGTTAGTTCAGAGTTCTTCTCTGAACAGTTTAAACAGCATTATCAGTCACACGGGCTGGGATGATGCAAATTTGTCTGCAATTATTTATAGGGATTTCTTACTTTCTTTTGATCTTACATTAGCTTCAAGTAACTGTTTGCCAAACTTTTACCACTCTTTACAAAACAGTTCTAAAAAACTGATAGTGAATTGTCCCACATCGTGGATTGCTTTGGTTGTTTGAGCTAATAAGCCACATTTCATTGCTACCCATCTGAGGGTTGAGACTGTCCAGTCAACTACTGCTATTAAGAGATTCTGGGGGCAAAACAGAGGAGTTACTGCTGCTGAAGTTCATTGGGTTAATCTTCTTTGTCTGTGTTCGTGATACAGGTATTGAGGTATACTTACAGATACGTGTAATATGTGGTGAGCTTTCAGGTGTTTGAATATACGAGATGCCTGTCTGGACATTTGTCATTACCTCATTGTTTACTCATGTTTTTTTTAAAATATACTATATTTTTGGTCCATGAGGGTCTGTAACTGTGGTTACAAGAGTTTTGTCAATTTTGAGAAAGAAAATATCTCTTAGAAGTGTTTTTCTTTTCAGTGGAGTATTACGAGGGGATTGTATAATTTCAGAGACTGATTTCATCAATCAGCTTGCCTTCTTCAGATAAAAATATAGCTTAATTTAACCTGTTTATGGAAGCTGTAAGTATAAGAAATAAATTGTAGGTGCACAGTGAGGGGAAATTTTTGTTAGGAAGATTAGTTTCTTAAGATTCTTGTAGGTTTAACTTGCTACATGTTCTCCTGGGGAGTTTTGATAAACCATGCTTAGCATGTCCTTGGATTAGTTTTCATTCAAGTTCCATTAGTGATTTGAAAGATGAAATCGAAGCATGCTTACAAAAACTGAGAGAAGGCAACGTACTTTAAAAATAAAAAATGGAAAGAATGCAGGAATATTAAATAGAAAACACAAGACTTGGAAAGTATTATTTAGGTATAATCAATTTAACCTACCATCAAGGAAACAGCTTAAAATAAATTATAGTTTTGAGGACTTTTTTAAGGCCTGCTTCTCTGAAATGCTATTTTATTGTACAAGTTGCAGGGAGGGGGAAAGCATTTATTATCTGTCTTTGAAGCCTTCAGCTTACAGCATAATTCAGGAGTAGTTTAAAAAGCTATGGGTGAATAACGTAGACACTTTTAGGAAAAGTGTTGCTTTGGCTCTGTATGAGTTAGTAACAATTTTTTTGTAAAAGAAAATGCTGATAAAACTCAAATACAGCTTGGGAGTTCTCAAAAAAAGCTAGAATGATGTTTTTCTTAAAGCCATATAAAGAGAATAGGTGTGACAAATTCATCTTGCTTGAAGGCCAAGATTATCATAGTCTATTAGGTGACTAGACTACTTAGTTATTAGTAGAATTAAGTTTTAAGGCTTGTAACAGAAGAAGTAAAATTCACCAGCTTGTCAGTGAAGTTCTAATTTAACTGCCAGTGTCCTGGGGAATTGAGGTAAGAGAAAGCAAAAAGGTTTTTTTTTCAACCAAATCTTACTCTTACAGCAGACACGTTAGCTCAATCTCCAACTCTACCAGTACAGAAAAGCATCCCTTTGTAATACTTTTCACAGAAACAAGATCACATTAAATCACACTCTTGCCTTTTCCTGTTGAAGCATTACACTGGGTTAACAGGAGACCTCAGCAGAGGAACTTGATTCTAGACAACTTTATGGGCAAAGAAATGTTAAATGTAATGTAAATTGAGAGTTTTAAAATACATGATTACGTAAGCTGGGTGTTAAAACAGGTGACCTGGGGAACCTGTCAGCGTTGATGTTTAAACCTAGAAAAGTTATCTTTTGTTTTAGAGGACTAGCAAGACACAGCCTTATGTATGACTATTTTGTAAGGAGGTTCAACTCACATGCCTAAAGCTGAATTACAATAATTTTTCATTAAAAAAAAAATCAGCAATGTAATCCATTACCAGTGGAACTAGCTACCATGAGGAATACTTGTGCTTCTGAAGGCCTCCTAGAAACAGCCGTATTTATAGAGAAGCTTGGGATGGATTTTGCAATATTGGATCCTATTAGAAGCAGCATGAGAGGGAGATGCTGAGTTGCTGAAAAAATGGGCCAAATGTTCAGATGGAATATTTGGCTCTAAATTGGCAATGTCAGAAAAAGTCATGTCTTGATTGTGATAAAAGATACTACTGGAAATAAGAAAACTGTAAGTCAGAACTGTTCCTAGTCTGAAAACTTCTTGAGCTGCATAAAACAGGGAAGAAACTCTAGTGTAGTCAGTAGTCATGTACTTGCATATCTATACTGTTTCAACAAAGGAATGAATAGTAAGCAATCCAGAAAGATGGGTATTATGTGATTGCCTCCTGTGTAGGGGTGTTTTATGCTGAAATTGAATTTTAACTATGATCTCATGGTACTGACTTTGGACTTTGTAGCCATGAGGTTGATAAAGGATCCTGAGAAAGAAGAAAAGTAACAAGATGTGCAGAAGTATGCAACTATGCAGGACGTGGGAAAGATAAGGAGGAACTGAGAGTAACTAATTAGTATAACTTAGTTATTTCAAAGATTGTGTTCCTATAGATAAAGCCAACCAATAACAGTTCCATTGCTATAGACTGAAATTCATGGTATCCAATTAGTAGCTGCTGAATCTGCAAGAGCTCTGTATAAAAGTATGTAAGCAACACACAATAAATGGCTTTCACTGATCATCATATTGGTGTGTCTGAGTGGTGTCCGGAGAGACTGCATGTTGACTACACTCCTGTAAAAGGGAAACTGCGACCCCTGTATACATAGGACAGGAATGGATTTCGTGTAGATCGACCTATAACCTTAATTATTTTGCTGACTTCATCAATAAAATAGGAAATCTTTTTGCTCTTTCTCTAGAAATGTTGGTTATCTTATTCTGTATACTTCAAGACTGTCCCTTGCTTAATTCTTGTAAAGTGCTTATCTGTTAAATGTCATAACTGTGTTTTGTGTTCAGTAGGTAAAGTTCTTTCTGGGTTTACAGCTGTTCCACCTTTTTAACCCATAAGGTGGAGAGGTCACTTGAATTAACCATGATGGTTTTCTTTTTTCTGTACACAGTTGTGTGTGCATGGATGCACATGCTTGACATTATTTCTGGCCAGTGCTTGTCTTCATTAGCTGTCTTCCTAACTGCTGCTGAACAGTGAGAAAAATTTACTATCTTCAGTTGAATATTCATTCATGAAGGGAGAGAGGCTGGTGAAGCTAGGGCTAGTAAAGTGTTTGGCAGGACTTTGCTTTTTTACAATATTAACTACTTTTGTTCAGTTTGCAGAATTTGTTAAAATTACTTATTTTAAACTGGAAGGAAATTTAGAAGCTGCTTTCAAATCCTGTGCTGCCTCTTTAGTTCTTAAAATCAGGGCTAGTAATATGAAATAGAATGTATGAGCAGTTGAGTTGTATGTATTGCAGTGGAGAATATTGCTCTCATTTAAAGGACAAAGGCAATAGTTTGAATAGCTTAACCAATATTTTAATAATGTTTTAATTTTTTTTCTTTTTTTTAGGCTTAAAAAATAACTTGCAGTCTACTTGCTTGTGTGTGCACTGCATTTTGCTGTTGACTGGCTAAAACTGTTGATAATTTCACTGAAAATTATTTATGATTTATGACTTAACTTGCCAAATACCAGTTAAAGTTTTCTGACATACCTCATCCATAATGAAGATTCAATACGTCACTGCAATGAGTGTTTGTGAACTAAGAGCTGCCAATATCTTAGAAAGCATATTAATCTTTAGATTTTATCTAAATCTGGAATATTGTGTCCAGTTCTGGGACCCTCAGTTCAAGAGGGACAGGGAACTGCGCAGAGCCACAAAGATGATGAAGGGAATGGAGCATCTCCCTTATGAGGAAAGGCTGAGGGAGCTGGGTCTCTTTAGCTTGGAAAAGAGGAGACTGAGGGGTGACCTAATGAATGTTTATAAATATGTAAAGGGTGAGTGTCAGGAGGATGGAGCCAGGCTCTTCTCTGTGACATCCAGTGACAGGACAAGGGGCAATGGGTTCAAGCTGGAACTTATGAGGTTCCACTTGAATATGAGAAAAAACTTCTTCACGGTGAGGATGACAGAGCACTGGAACAGGCTGCCCAGAGAGGTTGTGGAGTCTCCTTCTCTGGAGACATTCAAAACCCGCCTGGATGCGTTCCTGTGTGATCTGATCTAGGTGATCCTGCTCCGGCAGGGGGATTGGACTAGATGATCTTTCGAGGTCCCTTCCAATCTCTAACATTCTGTGATTCTGTGATTTTCATTAATGTAGTGACTGATGAACTGAATTTCTGCTATAGGCTCTTTATTAATTTGGATGGCCTAATGACTTTAATTGAAAATAAGAAATCATTGGGTAGACGGTGGAAAGAGAAAACTGGTTCTAAAATTTTCTGGAGAAACATCCATCCTCTAACAAAATGATGGGAAGAACGGTGTGTATGAGCCAGTCAGAATACATTGGTGTAAAATTAGGGATTAAAAATGGCTTCCTTTTATTGGATTTTGGACTAGATTACGGATTGAAAATAGCTTCCTTTTATTGGGTTTTGCACTGGTGGGATGATAGTGTGGTTGGGAAATGCTTCTAAAGAAGGCGTATATGAATTTAGTTGTACTAGGGGACTGGTGCTGTGAGTCTGCCCATGGTTCTGTTTATGCTGAAAGCTATTTCATGTTCAAATTTGGGAGGGTTTGTTTGCAGATGCTTTTGACCACCCAAGATCGGCCATTAAGAATTGAATTTCTTGTTTTGGATGTATGCATTAAGCTCTTTGGAGTGAACTTCTAATAAAACTTCAATCAAATTGCTTCATTGTCTTCATTAAATAACTAGGAAAAATTGTTGTGTTTTTTCTGCAGAAAGGAACCCTCTTGAGCATTGTAGCCTTCTTGAGGCAATACTTCTAGATCAGAGAGGTGACACATAGTATAAAGACTATATATATCTTTGATAAGGACATAGTGTGTTTTTATTAAAAAAGCTAATGAAGTGCTAATGAAAAACTTCAACTCTGAAAAAATAAGCAACTGAGCAATTCCTGTTCAGGCGTACTTAGCAGAAACCCACTGGGGTTTAGCAGCAGAGCTCCCCAAGTCCCCACGTATGTTTTCTTTCAATCCAGCATTGTGTGGGCTGGATAGGATTGCAGCCATAATTCAGGAGTGTGTTGTTTGTTATGCTGCTGAAGACAACCAGTGAGACTTTTTCTGTTTGTATTCTGTGTTGTGCTTTATCCTTTTTTTTTTTTTTTTTAAAAAAGGTTTTGTTATTGACTGAAATGTGGAATTTTTCAGTGGTGATGGCTAAAAGTTATTTGTGACAAGTAGCCCTCAGTGGGAAACCAGAAACCACAGAGAAGCATGTGCTGCAACTAGTTTTGCAAACAGGTTAGGACAGAAGAAAATGCTGCAGCGATCCCCAGAGAGTATTGATATGAGAAACTATGTAAAAAAAGTTGGACAGCTGATTGAACTCGTCATTGTCAAATGACTGGAGAAATTATTTTATAAAGCAATGGTAAAATGATTCAAGTAAATGCAAGGAAGACTGGAGGCTGAAGATAGGGAAAAAGATAATGCAGCAAGAGTGTAAGGCACGGCTTGGGAAATAAGATCCTTAAGCAAACTTTAGAAAGAAGTGAAAGACTTCTAGGTTTGCTTTAATTTGGTATTCTAGAGTGGCAGATAGCTTTAGAAACTATGGTAGAGTGACAGGTGGTTTTGACAGGTAAAGAGACCTAACTAATCTGGAAGGGTAACTGATGTGTAGTAAATCTGGGCAGAGCCAGGCAAGCTGGGTGCTTCTTAACCTAATGCCCTCAATAGAAGCACTTGACTATACATATGCAGTATTAATTATCACTTCTGTCATGCACTCGTTAAGGCATGTCTCACTTCTAAAACAGTTATTATCCATGTACTTAAAATATTGTGAAATACGAGAAAAGCAGAGCTCTAAAGAACATGGAAAGAATCAATTGGTTTTTTATAAAGAAAGCTGTATGTGATTAGAGTGAAGCAGATGTTAACAGGTGCACGACTTTGCCTTTAATGTTTGTTTAGCTTTTATTAAATAGCAATGTATTGTGGCAAGTTTCAAGGATCCTACTAGGGAAAAAGTTTGTAATTATTTACATGCTTTAGGGTGAGAGAAAAATTTGACAGAGGTCTGTAGAATACAAGTCTTTAAAAAACTAAAAAATAATTCAGAATTGTACTTCTCTTCAATGTAGTTTTTAGATAAGGTTCAAATATTTTATATGGTCTTCAGGATGCACTCTGTTGTACGATGCTTCTTTGCTTTGTGTTTAGCTTGCATATTCTTTTGAGCAGATTTCTTACTGCTTTGAAATATTAAATCTTAAGTAAAATCTAAACACATTGTTATCTTCAACAGCTAGGGCTACAACAGTTTGTATTGCAGTTCTGTAATTTGATCATGGGCTGTGTTTTGCAGTGTTCTTAGTAGCACAGAATTTACTAAAATAAGATCAAGGGAGAACTCTCTAGTTTTAATTTATATGTTGTGAAGCAAGCTTCTCTATCAGATTTCGTTGATCAAAAACATATGTATTAGGGTTCTTGTTCCCGCTTTCTCTTTCATTTAGGAGCTCTTACTCTCTTAAGAGACTCCGAAGTCATAGTTTTAGGCAACTTTGAATGTATAAAGTGATTCTGAGACAACCCAAGTGATGAAGTTTTCTTATAGAACTTTAACTTAGTAATATCAGTGTCAAAATTGTCACTCTTTGTTGTCAATTCATGTTGCTGCTGCATGAAGTGTGTGTGACTCTGAGGCATAATGTCAAGCCTCTGAGAACATTTACGGATCTTTCCATGTTAAGTGACTGAAATACCAGGGCCTGAGCAGTGAGGCCCTGAACCAAAGTTGACCTCTAGATGAACCTCAAAACCTAACAATATATGTATAATACTGATCACATATGTAACGTATTACCTTATGAATGTATGCCAGTTTGTTTTAACTTGCTGTGTAAGGTCAGTCAGCAGAAAGGTGCTACTTATGTAGCCACACTTGTTAAAAACAGATATGCCTATTGCAACCAACAGACAGACCTGTAGGTAAAATAATGTGGCAGGACAGTGACAGGCTTTGTTGAGAGATCAAGATTACCAGATGCTTTTACTCTTGTTAATTTCCTTCTCTATGTTCTGGCCAAACTCGAGACAAAAGTTAGCAAGGAGAAAAACACACCAGGTGGTTTTGCAGTTTAAGATATAAAATTGTTTATTCAACTGTATAAAAGCATGGAATGTTTGCAGGGAAATTTGGATGCCTTGTCTATACAGTGGACGCACTGTATAGAAATCTCCCATTTTGCTGGGAAAGGTTCTCCAAATCCTCGCTGCAACCAGGATCCCCAGCAACTGTGGATCTGGATGATGGTAACATTATTAGGGCAATTGGTGAGGTATCTTTCTTAATCACTGTTGCTAACTCTTTGTAGTCATGATAAAGGTGCATTACCTTATTTTCTGCTTGCTGTAGTAGTTTGCTTGTTATTTTGTTGCTTTACCTTGCCTTGCTTTGATTTGTTTTCACTGTATTATTTTCCTCATTATTTTATCACTTTAAAGATAAGTAAAAATAAACTAACTTCTTGAATTTGGTGCCTGTGTCCTTTGTGCTAACCCTGTCTATTGGCAAAACAGTGACATAACTTCAGGGTGGCAGTCTGTGCAGGGTAACTGCTGATTATGTGTAGCACTTAAGTTTCTTCTTAATGTCTAGTCATTGTGCTCTCTAAAAGTAGTCCTTTGACTGCTTGTGAAGTCAGTAAGACTCACTTAATTTGTTAACAGTTAAGGCACTTTAAACATCTGATCAATTCTATCCTTAATCCTTGTGATATGACCTTAATTTCACACTAGAGAAAAAATCTTTTTATGTGAAGAGTTTTTATGCCTTGATCTCATAGCTCTGTAGACTTCTAGGGTAGGGTTTCATTACCATAACTACCCATTAAAGCTTTCCACACAGTGATTTCTTGAACTACGTGGACAGATATAATGGAGAGTTAACTTCTTACAGGTTATGTTGAGATTCTGACCTAACTTTTCTAAGTTAGAACTGCACAAGATACTTCCAGATCTCTGATGGATCACACTTCAATTTCTGCTTTTGTTTGTGAATTCTTTGGACAATTTGTTGTAAGGGTTTTTTTCCTGCCCCACTGAAGAATAAATGGAAAAAGCTAGACTGGTGCAACCTGGGGCTTTGTAATCCTGAAAGTAAATACCTGTTCTCTTGTGATGTGTTCATACATACTTAAAATACTAAGTCATGTGTTCAAATAGACTGAAAATACTATTATCCACATAAAAGGTTCTGCAATGGAAGAAAGCCAGATATTCTCTCTGAGGGTATCTGAATGTCAGATGAAGACAGTGGTATTGTACAAACAGGTAAAGATTATATGAATATTGGTGGGGTGGAACTGAGAAAAAGAGGAAAAGAAATAATAATGAAGGGCTGCTCTACTGTACAGGTTGCACTGCTGTATATGTGCCTAACTTTTGGCCGCTATTGCAGTCAAAAGTAACTGCTAGCTATCTGTAGTTAGCTTCAATCTACATTGGAAAGAAGAGAGTAAAAGGCTGTATGTCTGAGGTACTTCTGTCCTTTCACTGTACGGATGTTCAGATATCTTATTTCTCCGATAGCTATTAGGCACTGCCAGGCTAACAGCTGGCCTGCTAGTTGAGTCATCTCCATACAGTTTATCTTGGACAGTTTACCATTAACTCTCTGTTTCCACTTGTGGCCTGCTGAGTAAAATCTCTGATATGTGCAAATGCAGTGCTTTTAATGGGGAATCCGTTGGAACTCTGTTTATGGTATGCCACTTGTGGAGACTGCTGCTTTTCAAGGCCAGAATCCCACATTCATGTTGGATATGGAGTTTATACTGTATACTAACGGCTAGCATAAAGTGTCAAACCAGTCAGATGAGAATGAGGTGACATCACCGTAATTTGTAGTTGAACAGAATCTCTGAAATAATCCTTTGATTGCAGTAGGATTTAGATGCACTTTAGAAAGTGCCACTTTGGTATATTTTCAAAAAGGAGGAGTTTTATTCTGGATATCTAAACTTTAAAAAAAAACGTAGTTCTTACTGTTTGGAGAGCCTGTGCCACCTTCAGTGCTTAATTTATAGACAGCTAAACCTTAATAATCGATTTCAGTGATGTGGCACTAGTCAGATCCATCAACTGTTTTCTTGAGCTGGAAAACATCTGGGAGATCTCACTTTTTATGGTTGTTTTTTACCTATGTATTTTATTTATTTTAAGAATGCAGTGCATATTTCTGTGAATGTTTGAAACTTAACACCCTACCCTTCATTGCAGGCTGCTTAACTTCCTCAGATTGATCTCTCTCCCACTAATCCAGGGCTTTTCAAGGAACATATGCCAGCAAAATATGTCAGAACAGGGTATAGTGTGTTCTTCCAGTAATTTAGAACAGTTGTCCAGGATGGTACTGTCAAATGGGATTACTCTGGGTTTTGGGGTTTTGTTTGGTGTTCTTCCATAGAAAGCAAAAGATCATACTTGGTGGGTTTTTTTGTGTTCCAGACTGTTGATGGATGTCTACTCTGATGCAGACAAGAACACACTTGTGTAGCTTGCATGTCCCACAGTAACTATTTATGTAAGCATAAGGGTAATGCTGACAAAACTAAAAATTGTTTCATAAGCTTTTGGAGGAAATAACATCTTTTTAGCATTTAGCCTGTAACCAATTTTTTTATTTTTAAATCAGAAATAGGTGCGTTATGATGTGAGTGCTGGGAATCCTGTGCTCCCCTGCTCTCTTTACTGGTGCTTTTATTTACTGGCGCTTTTATTACAACTTAGAACTGTAGTGTGGAAGTTCTGAAAATTAATCTTGCAAGATGATACTGTGATGCTGGAAGGGTGGTTATTAAGTCTCTGAAGTTAAAAAAAGATAAGCAAGCTTGTTTAAAATACTGTTTTACAATACTGGCTCTAATGAAGTTCTTTCTGCTGCCTTTACAAAGTGGCTGAATTATACACTGTCAGTTTATTTCAAATCACATCTGTTGCAGAAAGAAGTTATTAAATGATAAATTGAATTGAGACAGACTGCTTTAATTATATATGTCATAAGGAAAATGCAGTGGAAATAAAGAACAAACTATGCTGTTGTGCCAGTAAAACATACATTTTACTAATTCAAGAGAAAAAACCAAGCATGGATAGGAAACACTGGAAATTATACCTTCAGGATTTCTCTTATGCTGTTCTTCTCTTTTATTTATTTATTTTTGTTCTTACGTAAGAATTTTGAACGCAGTCGTTGAGAGTTACTATTTGCATGTGCTCTTGTAAAACTGTAATAATGCTTCGAGTTAATGAAGTTAGTTTTTTTAAAAATCCACATTTCACCTGAAATACCGTTTCTAACTTTAGTAGAGCTACGGTAAGGACGTGTGCTGAAAGATGGCTTAGGCAAAACTTGTTTGAACTGTTGCCTGAGATAGAAGACATCTAAAAGATTAATATGCTTTGTAGAGTTTCATATCTAATTCTGAACTATTGGGACAATTCTTCAAAATAATATTACTGTTGATAGTTGTTCTACTATAGCATTTCCAATTTTTTTAGGATTCCTAAAGTGTCATCTTCCTTGGTTTTATGCTATAATATGAAGTTCTTGTCTTCATTACTTATCAGCAAACCCTTTTTGCTCTATGATAAGTAGGCTGTCCGTTTGTTTATGCTAAAAGGTTTTAATAAATAATTATTTGTAAGTAGAAACTGCAGTGTGCTGTCTCTTGTATTCTGTATGGTTAACATGGAGTTAAAATACAGGAGTTTACTGAAAGGTTAAAAACATTTTTATTTAATTCCAGAATAATCATGAAGTATTATAATGTGATCTCTAGAATTCATTGAGTTTATGCATGTGCTGCTTCCTCTTTAGCAGAAACTGTACAGTATTTGCAGTCCCATTCTCAACAAAAGTCACTTGAGTAGTTGCCAAGTCTGAGATTCTTTCAATCGTTTGCTGAATAATCTGCAGTTGTATCACTGTAGCATGAAGGTAACTTGAAATTTTATTTACGTTTTTATATATATAATAGAATCACAGAGTACTTTGTGTTGAAAGGGACCTTTAAAGATGATCTAGTCTGCCCCCACTGCCATAGGCAGGGACATCTTTCATTAGATCAGGTTTCTCAAAGCCCTGTCCAGACAAATATATGTGCTTTTCTGTATGTGTGTGTGTTTGTTTGTATGCACACACAGTCATATGCCGGAGCTGCTTGTTTATGTGAAATTGTAGACAAATAACAGCGCATCTATGGATAGAGGAAAAACTGCAGAAGCTATCATAGTGGAGGGAGTAGTACTTGACTTGGGGTCTTTCAGCTCATAAATCCATAGTTGAAATGTATTGCTCTTCATGGTTCTCAGCTGTAAATCATTTCTATGTTCAAAGCTTACTTACCGTAATCTGTCTTCTCAGACATCAAATGTTAGTACCCACACACAATCCTAGCGATAGGATTTAAAAAGTTCTTAATAACCAATATGCTGGATGAGCCTGTAGAATACTTCAAAGCATTTGTAATTTGAGTGGCTGAATTGTTATACCACTGGCAAGTGTTTGGGGATTTTTATGAGGAAAAAAAAAAATCTAACAAACTAAAACCAGGCATATATATTTTTATTACCCCAGTTTTTTAGGAGATATTTCAACATTAAGGTTGACTTTGGGGAGGGGGTGCAGAAGGCTTGAATAGAATGATCCTTTCTGTTCATATGGTAAAAATTAAGGAGTCTAAACAACGTAAATGCTTCATCTACCTTGGTAGTGCTGAAACCATGGTACTGTTTCAACTATTTGAAACATGTACAGGGAGTTCTGAGTTATGGAAATCAAAATACTACTTAGAAAGGCATCTCTTTAGCTGATGCGTTTCCTTTAGGAATGAGTCCTTCCAAAGAACAGCCCTGTAACGTGTTGGAACAGGCTGGTCCTGCACTGAACAACTACCAATGCAAGCTTACAGCAGGGGAGTTGCATGCAAGAGAAATGTTTTAGATATTGAAGTGAAAATGTTGGAGTCCACCAGGTGGTGCCAGCAGGCCTGCTCAGTGGTATGTCTGAGAGCAGGAACAGACCTCCTGAGAAAGTGCAATTAACATCTGAATTTGCAGTTCTACATCTAAGAGATACAAGAAACACAGGCTGTTACCCTCGCTATCCTTCCAAACTTTCACCCTGAAAGCAATGCCTCAGTAAATGTTCTGATACTATTTCCTTTTGTGCTCATGGTAGTAAAATTTAGATGTGCTTAACTTTTGCTGTGAAGCACTTTGTGGTTTTGGTGCCACAGATGTTTTTGTGTTACTAACATCCCTGTTCCATGGATAGTAAGGCCATGAAGCTTTCACTAGAATGCAGTGAACAACATTGTGCTCTGTGTTGCAGTGAAATGCGTGTAATTTGTTGGAAAAATAAGCATGAAAGTTAACTGAAAGTTAAGCAAGAGAATTATTTAGGTGGTTACACTTATTTTAATGGAGTCAAAAGCTCATATAAAAACTTTAATATTTCTAAACAACTGAGTTTATAGAGGGGGGTTAAGCTGGTTCACAGTGAAAGCTGCAATTTGTGTGCATGCTGGATTTTCCTCCTTTTGCCTTTATACTGCAAGAAGGATTTTCAACACAGCTTTATTTTTTCTGTCTTAATACTGTGTCTTCCTCCCTCTTCTAATAGTGTGGTTGTACTATTGTGAAAACTGGTACGATTGACAATTTATAGGGCTTGCATTTTTAGTCTAGCAACCTTCAGTGAAAAAATGCAATAATTAGAACACTATTAAACAAAGTAGTCACCTAATTTCCATATTGTGTTTTTTTGTAAGTGTTCTGTGATCTAGGAAGGTTTGTAAAAACAAACAAACAAAACAGCTGGGCTAGTGAGTGATTGCAGCTGATGACAAGTCAAAAGAATGCCTGTCTAAGTGAAACCTGCAGCTGTGCTGCTAGTGACCTGTGCTGTCAGGTGTTGGGAAAACAGTGCCTAGTTGGTGGGCAGTGACACCTGTCTTCTGAAATTTACTGGCGGTTTGTAAAGATTAGTATAACTTCTTTTGGATGTGTCAGTTTGGATCCAAAAAAGCTGCCTGTGATGTTCTTGCTATGTGTTAAGTGTGCTGCTATCAACAGGATTACCCTAAAAAGTTGATTGTTTCCCAAGTCATCTTCTATGCATGCAGACAGGGAGTTTCTCCGTCTTCCTTAACAGTATAGCTTAATGCTACTGAGTATGTCAGAAGCATGTTAAAAAACTTCTGTACTTCTATGTGGAACATAACATTCTTCAAGACTTGTAATAAAACTTTATAATAAAAGGTTTTGCATTTTGTGAGTTAATTTTTTTTTTATTTTCCAGATTGAGAGTTTAAGATACTTGCATGATGGCATTAAATGTGTTGTTTTGTCATTCATCATATTTAAGAATACTAAGTTTTGTGGCTTTTGGTTTAGTTTTATTCAAGTAAATGAGACTTTGTTATATAGGCTTTAAAAGTCAAGGTGTTATCAAAGTACATCAGTTTATTTTCAGAAAATCAAGTTTATCCCTTCTTATTGGTAATCTCCAGAACTGTCAGTGAAACTGAAATGTAAATTAAATTCAGAATGCTAGTTTTAGGAGAACCCAAGTTTCATTTGCTTTAGTGAAAATCTTCAGTGAGGTTTTGAATTAGTGACAGTTACTGGGTTAGTTTCTAGAAAATCAGTTTGAACTGCCGAATCAGGTTTTTACTTCAGTGGCTTTGCGTCCTTAGATTCAGAGAGCACAGTGAAATGCTTAAATGCTTGCAAGTGAATTGTGGCTTAAGAAGGTTTAGGAAGTAATTTTCCTTTTTAGAGGTATGACTTCAGATTTGTGGCATAGTAATGAGTGGGGACACACCATACAAAAGTAACTGGTATAAAACCACAACTTTTGTAGTGTTTTAGTTGCCTTTATAAACATAGCTACTTAACCAGTGAAAGTTAAATATCTATGTAGTACTTGGTATTTTTGCCATGATGTGGAAGTCTTGGGGAGGGGGGGAATATACAATACATACAGATGTTAGCAAATACTTACAGGTTCTTGAATGACAGGTTAATGGCTTACTTGCAAAGGGTATGTTAGTTTCTAAATTAGAAGGATTTTCACAGTTTGTGGTTTTGTGCTGGGGGTTGTCTAGTTTATGGTTTTGGGGGGTGGGTTTTTTTAGGTAGAAAAATATAATACTAGATTACAGATTATTCTCAACTAATAGCTTTCCTGGAGGAAAACATTGGATCTCTCTTTATGCTTATGCAGTGCTTGTAGTATATCATAGCAGTGCTCTGAATTCAGAGTTTGTTTTCATAATCAAGGATGCTTCTGTGCTAATGTTTTTTAATCCATAGTAAAATACTTTTGAGTTTAGTAGAAAAAAACAATCCTTTCTGCTGTGTTCTAGTAAAGTAGTTAAGCAAGCTAATTCCTTCCTATTGTGCCTTCAAGTGCTTTTTAGAAGTTGACTGTTGTTGCCCTGATATCATTCAGTATTGTTGTGTATACACTGGTAGATTTCAGGAAGAGATGAAATGTGGAAAAGCTACTAAGTTACTGTAAATTAATTTTTAACTTTAATTTCACTAATTCTTACAAATTCGTGACTGTGAATGTCTAAGTTAGATCTTCCAAACATAGTACAGATCTTTCTAAAAACTGCAAATTAGTGAATGTTTGTCTCCCTATTGCTGTTTTTCCCTGAAAGTATTCCTCTGTGTTGGTCTAATGTTCCTAGAAGCTAATGAGTGTGATTCATGGAAGAAGTGGCAAGTGTTGTTAGATGCAAGTGCATTCTTCTGCGTAACAGTTTTACTATACTTCAAGGCATGTTCTTGTATGTTCCCTTATTCGGTAAGGCATCTTTTACAGATCTACTATAAACCACTGACTTAACAAATTCGTGGCTTCAGCAGTCATTGCCATGGAATCAGTGTTTTGCTGTCTTTTACAGATTGGATTTTTTCAACAGACTTTTTTTTTTTTTTTAACTTCTATGAAGCTAAGTTAGCTAAATAAGAAAGTGAATGGTGACAACCAATATGGCTTCATCAAGGGAAAATAGTGCCTGACAAATTTGGTGGCCTTCTGCAACAGGGTTACAGCGTTGGGGGATAAAGGAGGAGCAACTGACGTCATCTGTCTGGACTTGTGCATTGCTTTTGGTGCTGACTTGCACAACATTGTTTGTCTCTAAAATGGAGAGACATGGATTTGATGGGTGGGCTACTTGGTGGATAAGGAATTGGCTGTATGGTTGCACTCAAAGAGCTGTGGTGAATAGCTCGATGTCCAAATGGAAACCAGTGACAAGTGGGTCACTATTAGGACCAGTGTTGTTTAACATCTTTGTTGGAGACATGGACAGTGGGATGGAGTGCACCCTCAGCAAGTTTACCAAGGACACCAAGCTCTGTGGCGTGGTCGACAAGCAGAAGGGAAGGGATGCTTGGATCGGGGCAATCCCAAGCACAAAGACAGGGTGGGCGGAGAATGGCTTGAGTGCAGCCCTGAGGAGAAGGACTTGGGGGTGTTGGTAGATGAAAAACTGAACATGGGCTGGCAGTGTGCAATTGCGGCCCAGAAGGCCAACTGGATCCTGGGCTGCATTACAAGAAGCGTGACCAGTGGGTCGAGAGAGGTGATGCTCCCTCTCTACTCCACTCTTGTGAGTCCCCACTGGGAGTACTGCATCCAGCTCTGGAGCCCCAAACATAAGAAGGACATGAATCTGTTGGAGCAAGTCCAGAGAAGGGCCACAAAATAGATCAGAGGGCTGAGAGAGTTGGGGTTGTTCAGCCTGGAGAAGAGAAGGCTCCAGGGAGACCTGATAGCAGCTTTCCAGTACTTCAAGGGGGCCTACAAGAGAGATGGGGAGGCACTCTTTATCAGGGAGTGTAGTGAGAGGACAAGGGGTAACAGTTCTAAGCTGAAAGAGGGTAGATTTAGTTTAGATATTAGGAAGGAATTTTTTACTGTGAGGGTGGTGAGACACTGGAACAGGTTGCCCAGGGAAGCTGTGGATGCCCCATCCCTAGAGGTGTTCAAGGCCAGGCTGGATGAGGCTTTGAGCAACCTGGTCTAGTGGAGGGTGTCCCTGTCCATGGCAGGGACATTGGAACTACATGATCTGTAAGGTCCCTTCCAACCCAAAACATTCTGTGATTCTATGAAGGTACTCTGCTGTGTGGGCATGAGGGTGTTTTTTTCTAATAGATGGCAATAGTTGATCTGTGCTTTACCTCTGCTGAAGGTAGTATTTTCTTCTAAGCTAGTAGTCATTCTTCCCTGCACTGCACTCAGTGGTTTTTAAGAGGCTTTCCTTTCTGTATGTAGTTGCCTTTGTGATATGGAACTTGGCTGTGAATGTGAGGGAAGAGTAGCAGCCCTGGTATTTATTTTGCTGTATTCTTGTCTACATGCTCTCTGCTGAATGTTTTCAGAGTAACAGAATATGAAGGACCTTCCTGTTGATTATGAAAACAAGCATTAAAGTGAAACAAAACATTTTTATCTTAATCAAATCAGTTAATTCTTATCTTAACCAAGTCTTTAATCAAACTGTTTATACTTTACCTGTTTTGTTTTTCAGAGTACCGTAATTGAAAGTGCATCTTCTACATTTGAGGAAGGAAAAATTACTGATTGAATGGTGGATTAAGAAGTAGCTGTCATATTCCAAGAGTAAGAAGAAATCCTGGGAGTTAGGAAGAACTGGATTTTCACCCTAGTCCAGCAGCTTTGCTGCTCACTTAAACACAGATGAATGAAGACCCCATTTGGAAAATCACCAGGTCAGCGGTCCAGAGCTGATGCAGGTGAGGTGTTTTCTGGGTGGTTTGTTTTAGTTTAGTGGGTAAAAAGTGTTCTTACTTTATAGGGTTTCTAAAATATGTTAATGGTTTTATGAAGGTGTTATAATTCCTGTCTTAAAAGAACATTTACTTGTGTTAGAGAAGCTGATGAATTGAAAAGGCATACATAAATTTAATTTAGCTGTATAGACGTACATATAAGAAGCATTTAATATAGTCTATAATGTCGAAGTTTTATTAGAACACTAAGCTACATAAAATTCTAAGTAGGAGCAAAATTAGTTCACTGCAGTATTACATTGACATATTAAGGGGAGAATTTCTCTTCATCTCAGAAATGCTGGAACATAAATTTATTCAACATATATTTATAACTTAGAGTAAAACTTTTCATGGCTTTATGGAAGATGATCAGCTAGTAATTGTGAAAGAGATTCTCTTGAAAACACTACAAAAACGCAAATACTGTTGCTACTGCAAGTTCTCTCTAAACTGAAATAGGTTAAAGTATTTTAAAGCAATTTTTTATTCAGAGAAATGCAAAATATGCATAAGCGCATTCATCTTCTTATGACTACTTAGACTATTCAAAGTTCTGCAGCTTGAAAGACTAATGAAAGTCAGTCTTGTGTGGTCTGTAGTAAGGATTATGGGCAATGATGCAAAAAAAGGTCGAATGACCAACAAGGAATTTTTCTGCATAAATTAATCTAGACTCTGCTTTGGCTGTGTGTTCTGCCTCGACTACTGTGGGACAGGGACTAGAAGTTACCATTTGCAAGTTAGGAATTCTACAGACCAGCATTCTGAGGATGAAATGGTTACAGATAAATGTTGTTCAGTTATTTACTTTTTAATTGAACTTAGGTAATGTAAATTATTTTGTGTATACAGTCATTTTTTTTCTGTTATGATATTACTTCTGAATGGAGACCGGTGACGAGTGGTGTTCCTCAGGGATCAGTTCTGGGACCAGTGCTGTTTAACATCTTTGTCAGAGACATGTACAGTGGGGTCGAATGCATCTTCAGCAAGTTTGCCAATGACACCAAGCTGTGTGGTGCAGTCGATGTGCTAGAGGGAAGGGATGCCATCCGGAGGGACCCGGACAGGCTGGAGAGGTGGGCCCATGCCAGCCTCATGAAGTTCAACAAAGCCAAATGCAAGGTTCTTCATGTGAGTTCAGGCAATCCCAAGCACAAATACAGGCTGGGCAGAGAATGGCTTGAGAGCAGCCCTGAGGAGAAGGACTTGGGGGTGTTGGTAGATGAAAAAGTGAACATGGACCAGCAATGTGTGCTCACAACCCAGAAGGCCAACAGGATCCTGGGCTGCATCACGAGAAGCATGAGCAGTGGGTCAAGGGAGGTGATTCTGCCCCTCTACTCTGCTCTTGTGAGGCCCCACCTAGAGTACTGCGTCCAGGTCTGGGCCCCGCAATGCAAGAAGGATGTCGAGCTGTTGGAGCAGGTCCAGAGGAGGGCCATGAAGATGATCAGAGGGCTGGAACACCTCCCCTGTGAGGACAGGCTGAGAGAGTTGGCGTTGTTCAACCTGGAGAGGAGAAGGTTCCGGGGTGACCCTATAGTGGCCTTCCAGCACCTGAAGGGGCCTACAGGAGAGCTGGGGAGGGACTTTTTACAAGGGCATGCAGTGACAGGACAGGGGGTAATGGATTTAACCCGGAAGAGGGCCGATTTAGACTAGATATTAGGAAGAATTTTTTCCTGTGAGGGTGGTGAGACACTGGAACAGGTTGCCCAGGGAAGTTGTGGATGCCCCATCCCTGGAGGTGTTCAAGGCCAGGCTGGATGAGGCTTTGAGCAACCTGGTCTAGTGGAGGGTGTCCCTGCCCATGGCAGGGGGGTTGAAACTATATGACCTCTAAGGTCCTTTCCAGGCCTAACTATTCTATGATATGTTTCTGTGATTCTACTTCATGTTTGAAGTGTCAGGGGGAATCATAAAATCGTAGAATGGCCTGGGTTGAAAAGGACCTTAAAGATCATCTAGTTTCATCCCCCCAGCTGTGGGCAGGGTTGCCAACCACTAAAGCTGGCTGCCCAGGGCCCCATCCAGCCTGGTCTTGAATGCCTCCAGGGGTGGGGCATCCACAACTTCCCTGGGCAACCTGTGCCAGTGCCTCACCACCTTCTGAGTGAAAAATTTCCAGCTAATATCCAACCTAAAAAAAAAAGATAATTCTTAGACTTCTTTTGAGGAGTTGCATTTTGCATTACTTTTTCTTTATAGTTTGTCCTATAACTGGCACTATACCAAATTGTCATTGGAATTAAATACTTTAGATGCTGGTTTTGCTTTTTCATATCCCTGTACGAGAGTCACAATTTGTCTCTCTCTTTCTCTGTAAAGTTTTTTAATCATAACTGAGAAGTTCTTAAATATTTGAATAATCGTAGAATTATAGAACAGTTTGGGTGGAAGGGACCTTACCACTGTCATTTAAATACAACCAATAAATCATATATATTTGATCTGCCTTAACTCTTGGCATAGTTGTGGCCTAGGCTTGGGTGTTGCTGGCTTTCAGCCTCTGGCTATTATATTTTTGAGGAAGACAGATGCTGACTTCCTTGCTGTTGTTGTTGCTCCTGATCATACATTGTGGGCTGAGGTTAGATAGCTTTTACTGCTTTTTTTGAAGGAAAAAAAGTGGGGGTATGGATTTACCTGCTTTTTATTTCTTGATTATGGATACACATTAGGAAACTGTGCAGTAGGCAGCTGTCATTAGGAGACTGCATAGCCCGCTCTACATGAAGATTGGGCATGGGACTCTTAAAGGGCAGCTACTGAGAAAGAAAGACAGAATGTTCGTTATATCACAGCAGTAGTTTCACTGTGTCCTGATTTTGTCTGGGGCTGAGTTAATTTTCTTCATAGTAGCTGGTGAGAGGCTCTCTTTGTGATTTGTGCTGAGAAGAAGGCTGATAACATACTGATGTTTATAGTTGCTGCCAGGACAGTCAAGGGCTTTTCAGCTTCTCTGCTGTGCCAGTGTCTGTGGGTGCAGGAGAAGCTGGGAGGGAGCACAGCCCCAGTTACTAGCCTAGGATTCGACCTTAGGTTTAGGGTTGAGACCCAAATTGGCCAATGGTATATTCCATATTGTGCCCGGTATATGGATGAGGCTCTGTCTGGAAGTGTTCTCTTCGCTCCAGGTTGTCTCCCTGTGGGCCACCCGTCTCTCAGGGTTGTCTCAGTCTCTCGGAAGCTCGGGCTCTTATCTCCGTTCCGGGATTGTGGTTTCCGGACTCTCCCTGTTCCGGGATCGTTAGCTGGGAGTGGGCTGAGCCTTGCTTATTGGGTGGTGAGCACTATCACTTTGTATCACTCATTTGTATATTTATCTATATTACTACTATTATTAAAATTATTATTTCCAATATTATTGTAGTTTAATTATGAAATTGTTCTTATTTCAACCCACGAGTCTCTTTTCTTTAGCCCTTTAATTCGCTCCCCCATCCCCAAGAGGGGGGAGGGTAAGCAAGAGGTTGTTATGGTGTTTGGCTGCTAGCCAGTGGTTCAAAACCACAACATGCTGATAGTAGTCAAATTATCCCTTTGCAAAGAACAGCAAATGCAGTAATTGAGTTCATCAGAGTTTATAAAATGATGATTTTGATATCTGTAAGAGAGGCCTTGCAATGTGATGTAAATTAAGATTATAGTGAGTTAGTTGTTGGGGGGTTGTTTTATTTTTTAAAAACTGTCTCTAGGAGAAAAAACTCTCAAAAGTGCAAACAGATAGTGATAGTCATTTAGGTGGCAACTCTTCCTCTTCTTTTTAGAAGGAGAATTTGGTTACAAAGAGTTGAAGAGATATTATTTTTTAGTTTTATATTAAAAGTTTACTTGCAGGGGAAGAATGACTTTTAGTCCTGTAATTGTGGCAATGTTCTGTGCATTCAGATTAACTACATTTCAGTGATCCTTGTGACCTTTTATAGACATTTAAAGTGGTCATGGTGATGTTTTGAATTGTTTGGAGTTTTTTTTCTTATTTGGGGAATGTTAAGGATTTACCCTATTTAAGTGATTACTGAACTTGACAGTTACTTTATTTGAAATAATTAGTAATGACAATAACAGTGAGGATGAGTGCAACATTTTTTACCTACATAAATGGAGAGATACTGGTTTGATGGATGGACTACTACTGTAAGGATAAGGAATTAGCTGGATGGCTGCATCTAAAGAGTTACAGTCAACAGCTCAATCTCCAACTGGAAACCAGTAACGAGTGGTGTCCCTCAAGGGTCTGTACTGGGACCACTACTGTTTAGTATCTTTATCAATGACATAAACAGTGGAATTGAGGACACCTTCAGCAAATTTGCAGATCACACCAAGCTGAGTGGTGCAGTTGATTCACTAGAGGGAAGGGATGCCATCCAGAAGGACTTTGACAGGCTTGAGGAGTGGGCCTGTGCAAACCACTTGAAGTTCAGCAAGGCCAAGTGCAAGGTCCTGCAGTGGGTTGGGGCAATTCACAATATCAGTATGGATTTGAGGATTAATTGGGGGTATGGGTGGATGAAAACCTGGACATGAACCAGCAATGTGCACTTGCAACCCAGGATACAGTTGGCTTGCTGGGCCACATAAAAAGAAGTGTGGCCAACAGGTCAATAGAGGTTATTCTTCCCTTCTTCTCTGCTCTGGTGAGACCCCGCCCACAGGACTGTGTCCAGCTTTGGGGCCCCCAGCAGAAGAAAGATGTGGACCTGTTAGAGCACATACAGAGGAGGGCCATAAAAGTGACCAAAGGGCTGGAACACCTCTCCTATGAGGAAAGGCTGAGGGACCTGGGGTGTTCAGCCTGGAGAAAAAGAGGCTTTGGGGAGACCGTATTGCAGCCTTTCAATTTATAAGGAGGGCTTATAAGAAAGATGGAGAGAGGCTTTGTGCCAAGGCCTGTAGTGACAGGACAAGGGATAATGGTTTTAAACAGGAAGAGGGTAGATTTAGATTGAATATAGGGAAGACATTTTTTGCAGTGAGGGTGGTGAGACACTGGAACAGGTTGCCCGTACAAGTTGTGGATGCCCCATCCCTGTGAGTGTTCAAGGTTGGGTTTGATGGGACTTTGAGCAACCTGACCTCATGGAACGTCCTTTGCCCCAGCAGCGGGCTTGGGCTAGGTCCATTCTGTGATTCACTAGAAAGCTGTTAAATACAGTCCTGTACATTAACAAGTAACTTTTAAACAGGATTTGCTGTGCTTTGTAGCGTTATTGATGCAAATATCTTATTTTGGCATTTGTTACTTACCTTTTTAAAGATGGCTGACACTTCCAAGAAACTACATGAATATGTAGTGTTTCAGAGCAGCTAGATACTTCAAATGGAAAATAAGTTTTTAGAAGCCTTGCCTTTAAAATTGCTGTCACCTGGGAGTAGATAAAATAGCATTAGTATATTCTTTCTATTATTCGTTTTTCCTCCTGGTTAAAAGATATGCTGAAAGCATGGAAGTGGGTTACAAACTTTATATTTGATCTGTTAATCATGTAAAATAATAAAATTGTGGGATTCTAGGAGACTCTTGGATCATATACAGGCCACAAAAAACTGCCTGGAGGTATAGATAAACGTAGTGGTTGTGTCAGGCATTCATATAGGCCCATATAATTACTGTTAGAAAATTTAACACATTACCAAAGCTTTTTGCAATTGACTTTGATTTCATCCGGTTGCCAAGACATCAGTTGGTGACATTACACATGTGGTGCCTTCTTTGAAAAAGCCAATTTTATCTGTCCTGTCTGCCTGCATACAAAGGAAATGCTTTTATTTGCTGTAAAGCACGCTTAAAGGAAGAGGTACAATGGTTAAAATATCTAGGTTTTTGAAATATGTTTCTGTTGGAAAACATACTCTATAGTTCCATCTTGAGAAATAAAGGATAGAATGGAAGATGGAGAAAAGAAGGAAAGCTACACTTTTTAGTTTTTCACAATAGCAGAGAACATGGTTACAGCCTCTGTGAGTTTGTCAAAAGTATAGAGTAGCTTTACAGGATATCGTTTTACTAGATCAGCTGCTTCTATGCATGGCAGTGTGGCTGTCTCTCTAGTTAGTGTATGTCTGTCCCCAATATAGGGGAATACAGATTATTTTTTTAAATTAACATTATATTCTCTAGTTGATTGTAAAATAAGTTGTGGTTACTCTTGCATTTACACTTACATTAGGCCTTTTTTAGTCTGGTGATCACCTGTTTAATGCTGTGTAAGTGAAAGGCATGGTCCTTTAGAGTCCTTCCCAGCAGTTGTTTCCCAGAGGTATAGAAACCCACCAAACTGCCTTATGGTCAGGAACAATTGTAATGCCTTTACTGGATGGTTTGAAAACAAAGTAATTTCTTAGTAAATAAAAGTACTAGGAGACATTAAGTCATATAAAAGTTTTGTATTTTTTTTCTCATTTAAAAGCAAATGTAAGTTTAGTGCACTGTCTTTGAGAACTAAGAAAAGAGATCCTACTTTTAGATGTGACTTGCTTAGGATTGCAGTGAAGTCTTCTGGCAGAGTAAGAATTCATTTTATCTCTGTACTTCTGATCTACTTTGATTAAAAGAACTCTCTTCCTTTCCCAAACTCTTCTAAGTTGACCTTGGGCAATAGTAGGTGTGAATAAGCACGTGGTCATTTTTGTTAGGTTCCTGAAATCAATTCTGAAATAGCCTCCAGATACAAAGTAATTCCTGTGGGGTTACTGTTGTTCAATACATAATAATAAATTAAAAACATCCAGCTTTTGCTCCTTGTTGTAAACCCAGGGTGACAGGGTACCTCTCAGAGAAATAAGATATTGTGGTGTGTTTTGAAGAGTCTATCTGAGGGTGCCATTTGGCGTGACAATAATAAAACCACTGCCAGTAGCTTTTTCCCATCCTTCCTCCTGTTGTCTCCTCGGATAGCCCCCAGCTGAAGAGACGTGTATACCTCCCTTATAGTCAACATCCTGAAAAAATGTTTGGTGTGTCTTGTATTATCCTTTTTTGTCTGTCTTTGTCTCAAGTAAAGTAGAGGTATTCAGAAACATGGTTGCTAGTGTTGCTGTTCAATTTAAGGATCTATTTTAAGGATCTGTTATAAGCAGAATTAACGAAGCCTCAAAAAGCACACGGACCACGTGACAATTAAATGCTTAATTCTGTTGCTCCTGACTGGGAGTTGGAGTTTGTGTTCACTTACACAAACTCTGTTTTTGTGCTCTTACGTAAGTGACCGGGACTTAAATATTTTCTTCTTCCTCAGATCTTTGAGTCTTAACTGCTTATTACAAAGAAGAGTAAAACTAATCCATTTACTTAATTTTTTTGTTTATTATTAGTTTTTTCTGTTTTTATGTTCAAGGCAATTTAGTTGTACAGAGTATTTTGAGTGTTAACCTAAAATACGGAATTTCATGGAGTGTTCTAGTTAGGACTTGTCTTTCTGTAGTTAAAAGAATGTGAATTTAAACCTAGTTGATGACATTTGTTATGTATAGAATGTAATAACTCTCCTTTATTGTTCTCTAATTAGTATTAACATCTTTGAAGTCATATTGCTGCTTGTGACAAAACTGTGCTTGACCCCAAATCAGTTGGCATGCGTATGTTTTGTTTTTTTTTTCTTTAAAGATTTGCCTGAAGATACTGCCCTTGAAATGTTTGGGATTTTTTAACTACCTTTCTGCTTTGAACTAGGCACTTCACAGAAAATGACTAATGCTAATTAGGCTTCTAGCCCAAGCTGTTTAGATAGTACCAGAGGTTTTGGGAGAATTTATATAAGCCAGGTTACTGCTTTGTCACATTCCACAATCATTAAGTAAAGGAGAAGATCAGCAATATATGTGTAGGTTAAAAATTAATTTAAATTTTTTTTTTTTCTCTCAAAAAATGTTTTAAGTCATTAAGATATTGCAATATGACATCATAGGCATCACTCATTAAAATGTCATGCATTTAGAAATAAATATCTCTGTAAAGAAACTCTACAAGCTCTTGACAATTCTAAATTAGGAAAGATAGTCCTCTGCAAGAGCTGGTAATTTTCATGTCTCTTATTTTGTGATAGCTTTACTTCTTCCTTTAATGTTGCAAAAAAGGAAAACACACAGGACTTAAGATATCTTACCACATCAGAATAATTTTAGTATTTCCA
>NW_010133454.1:0-31533 GCF_000699245.1 Pterocles gutturalis | reverse complement strand
AGAAACTGAGCAGCATTTCTAGATATTTTTATTGTAAATTGCTTATGATGGGCTTTACCACTTCAAAGGAATAGTTTTTGTAGCCACTCAAAGACTACCTCACATTAGCTGCTTGAAACAAATGTTTTCTCTTAGCATGGGCCAGATCATATTTTGCAATGAAGTGGTAATAGTTAAAGAGGTGCTTTGGGGTCGCTAGCCATTCCTCTGTGTGATGGGGCTGTTGAGCATACTTTTTGTATTTTTACTCTGCTGCTTGTGTCTGTTGGAACGTACTGTCTTGTTGCATCAGTGGACTTCAGTTTAAGCTCCTCTTAGGGAAACGTTCTCTCACATACTGCTATTAAACAGATAGAAGTGTTCATCTTACTGACGCAATTTTGAGAGTTAGGGCATCACGTAATGTATGGTCTTCAAGTGTAAAACTAGTGCCCTAAGGTATAAAAACTGCATTTGGTTGCCTTTATTGTTACTACTTTTTATAAATAATACCTGTAATTGTTTTAGCACTTAGTATAAAGCGTTACTTTTGTTTTCAATGCTTTTGATAACAAATGGGGAAAAAAGCAGTTTGAAACAGTTCTGGTATGTTACTACCATTTTATCTGGACATCATCCTTGTTTTTCAGTGACTGAAAGGGGATCAGGCAGTAAAATTTGGGGATGTGATGGCGGAGGTTGCATGTTTAACAATGTAGCTGCTACCTCAAGCTGTCTTACTGTTACATGTGCGTGAACTGCTTAAGTTGGCTTCTCTAATTGTCTTGATTTCAAAATCCTCACTGAAGATGGCAAGGATTATAGCAGTATTATTTGAGTGTATCTTGTTAACAGTAAGGAAGATGCTGTCCCAAGTGATAAATAACAAAGCAGTACTGCTGGCATCTTGAACATTTCTCTGTACACCATTGTCCCTTCTCCCCTTCCAAAGCTTAGATACAACTCCAGACTCTGGATGTTATTGAATTTTGGCCCTATGAGTAGCTCATAGAGTTCTTGAAGTTTTCCAGTTGTAGTGGAAAAAGGATTGCTGAAGGTATTCTCCTGTAGGAAGAAAGATTCAGGCAGGCAAATTTATCAAATAATTCTGATTTTGACCTTGTTACTAGAATATGTAAGTGTAAGGATTCTGTGCTGTTCCATCCCCCTGTTTGGAGCTGCTGTTGGGGAGAGTGTAAGGGACTAAAAGAGAAAGGGGTTTATTGCAGAGGACTGCAACTGCCTGTCAAAGGCCCCCCATAAGCGGTGAAAGGCAATTGTCTGCTGAACACTTTGTAAACAAATGGTTTGTCTCAAACATCTCCCTTGTAAACTCCTTGCTGAAAGTGGGGAATATACCGAAGGACATATGGCCTTACTCCCTTGCTAAGGAGGTTGCCTCCCTCACAATCAAGGAGCAGGCCTTGCCCCACAAGGTCACGCCCCTCACCTCTGAAGCACCAACAAGGAATGTCAAGCCAAAGCTAATCCAATCTTCCCATGCAAAATACAGAGACACCCCTCTCTGCTTCCTGTGTAAATTAAGGAGACACCTCCATTGCTTCTTATGCTAACTGAAGAAAGTTAGGCAGAGACCTGAGAACTTATGTCTATAAAAGATGAAATATCTATGGGAAGGTGTGCACCCATCATCGGAGGACCACCAAGACGTTGATCATCACTGTATCCCAAGGGTGGTGACATATTTCTGAAATCTTTCCTTTCTCTCTTCATTTATTTTCCTTTTCTCTTCAAGAATCTCTTTCTCTCTCCCTGTCTCTAACTACATTCCTGGCACATAAGGGTAACACTGTTAGAAGTTTTGGTTTTGTATTACATGGGGTTTTTGGTATCGATAAGTAATTAAAAGTTTTTCTTTCTAGTGTTAATAAGCGATTGCAGGTTTATTGGACAGTGGTTTTTAGTTGTAATATAATTGTAGTTTTGGTATTGTTGGTAATTGTGGTGTCGTTACATTGTTAGTAGTTGTCACATCATTCTAAGTCTTAGCGTTGTCAGTAGGAGGTTGTACTGTTATAAGGTTTTTTTTGCCAAGTCAGTTATCTTTTGTAATTCCACTATATATTTTATGGGTTTGTATTTCTGTATTTTTGCGTATTTTTAAACAAAATTGTTAATTTAACCTCTCAAAGCATTGTTCTAGGTGTTTTGGGTTACCGTGCAGAGATCCAAAAGTAAACCTTGCCCTCATCCACTGAGTGGGTGAGGACGTACGGAGATGTTCATGATTCAGTGAACTCTTCCTTCAATTTCTGCAACTATCTAGCTAAGTAAAGTGCTATGCAATTCAGTAGTGTAGCCTGAGATGTCTTTAAAAGGAGTTTGCATCTCATTGAGACATTACTGAATTCAGACAGTGCAAAATACAAATTAATTCTGGCAAATAGGCTTTTAGTCAGTAAGAGAGTGGGTTTGTCCTAGGATCTAAAAGTACTTGCAATCATATCTTCTTTAAAGCTTGCTATATTAAACATCCAAGTGCTATAACTTTATGTGTTAAACAAGGAGCTATCTTAAGGTACTGACTGACATAAGAAGCTGAGCAGTGCTTAGTTGTCTTAGTTGACTTTAGTTTAGAGTTCACTACATAAACAAACAAGTTAAATCTTATGAAAAATACAAGGTTCCCAAGGTGAGAAGTTAGTGAAGAGGGCAAACACCCATTCCCAGAGGTCTGCATAGCTTCTCCTTTGAGGTTATTGCAGCTTCTGTAGTAAATGTTTCTGTGTAAGTCTAGAGTTCCTGTTCTTCACTTTGGAAAACAATGCTTTGGACTTCCCTTATTACGCACAGGTTCAGAGTCCCTGAGTGGAGGACAGAATGCAGGTTTTGTGCCGAACCACTGCAGAATATGTGGGTTTTATTTCTGTAGTGTTTTTTATGCACTTGAGCTGATTTAGCCAGAATCTTACTTCATCTCATCAGCCAGTAATGTAAACCATAAAATGCAAGTTTTCATGTTCTGATGATGCAGTTCCTCTACTTTGTTAGAACGGACTTTTTTCCTAAGTATTTTATTTTTCATAAAACACCATAATATTTTTATGAAAACATGTTTTATTGTATTATGTATTAACAAAACTCATCTTCTTCAGATGCAGAAGAGATAGCTGGCAGTATGATCAGAAAGCTTGCTTGGTGGTTGTAGTCAAGTCCCAGAGTCTTTTGGGTTTCTAATCAAGCTTTGTGTGATATTGTTTTTTATAAACATGCAGTCTAACTATTTGGTCTGAGAACAGCCAAAAATTGCAAGTAGGATCTGTACTGTAGTAGTTGGCAAGTAGGGCTTAGTTTCTGAAACACAAACATTTCAGATGTTGTTATGGCTGGAAATGCTGGTTCCCAAGAATTTGATACAAGCTTGAGTGTTGTAACCATAAGATGTAGTATTATTTAGTTCTGCCATTTCTGTAACTTTGTATATGTCTTCTTTAGTTTTTCACAAGAAAATGCAAATATTAAAATATTTATTAAGACTTTGAAGATTAATAGTACATTCAGTGCTTGGCTCTCCTGTGTGACACTACTACTATCATGAAACAATATACTTCCAAAGCTGTGCTTGGAACATGCACATTGTGTCGAATTTAAAAGAATTTGTTTGTTTAGACCTATAGAGAAATTCAGGTATTTCTCTGTAGGTGTTAATGTAAGTAGCCGCAGCTGAAATTCTGGGCATTCTTCTGCATACACATGAGATGTTAGAATTACACGTGTGTCAGTCCAGCACTCTGACCAGGGTCTTTTAGATACTGTGGACAAAGAGGGTTTCATGTTTTAATACCAATTGAAGATAACATTATATAGCACCCTGATTTAGCAGAGCAATATACTGAAATCACAACACAATTGCAATACAGCTATTGCACAGTGACAGTGGCTGTCACGGTGGCCTCTTGATGGTGTGAGCTACCTTAGTGCCTTTTGTCCTGAGCCCTGTAAAAACCCACATGGCTGGCCCATGACTGACCAGGCTTCTCTTCTTTATAGCACCCAGGAGACTTGGTGGCTACCTGTCCTGACCTACAGTCAGATCTGTCCAGCATCTCTGAGATGGCAGATTTCAACATGACTATTTGCAACTCTTGAGTATTCTTCCACCACCGTCTCCCTTGTCTGTTCCCCATCCCTCCCCAACAGCTGTCAAGGAGCTGCCTGGCCCAGCAGACAGCACAGCCCAACAGCAAGTCTGCCTGTTGCAGTGCAGGGTTTTAGAAGAATCACCAGTCCTAATCACCTAGTCACCTACTAAATCTTGAGCTTCCTCTATGGTGAGGGTAACCTGGTTTGCTCCTTTTCTCATAAACGGGTCATCCATTGTAGGGGTATATCTCCTGATTTAGCTGAAAATTTAGTATGTAGATCAATTACCTAATTTTAGGAAGGTAAAACCTCTCACAAGGGGATGTATCTGGTGTTTCCTGAATTTTTATCATGGGATCAACCCCTTTAAAGCTACATTCTTTTCCTGGACTATATGAATAATCATTGTTAGTGTAATGGTTTAACCCTAGCAAGCAATAAGCACCACACAGCCACTCGCTCAGTCCTTCCCCAGGTGGGATAGGGGGAGAAAAACAGTTGCCTACCGCCGACAGACTGGTGCCCAGCCAGTCACTGAGCAGCGGACTCCCTGCCAGCCTTTCCCACCTGCTCTCCCCCCGTTTTGTATACTGAGCATGATCATATCATGCAGAACTGCTTCATCACTCTGCAGACTGTAGAGGAGAGACCTGTCACATCAGGAGATCAGTAAGGCAGCCCAGCCTGTTCCCTGTATAACAACCAGCATAACTAAGAAAAGGTGATGGGTGATAGTAATAGGCAACTCTCTCTTGAGAGTTACAGAGGCACCCATTTGCCAGCCTGACCAACTATCTAGAGAGGCATGCTGCCTACCTGGGGCTCATATCAAAGATGTCACTGGGAGACTACCAAGCCTTGTACAGCCCATGGATTCCTGAAGCAGTCTGAGGAGTATCAAGAAGGATTACAGAGCCCTGGGAGAGGAGGTAAGGGACTCTAGAGTGCAGGCAGTTTTCTCACCAGTCCTCCTGGTCAAAAGGAAAGGGTTCAAAAGGGCCAGTTGAATCTGGTGAGTTAACAAGTCATTACAGGACTGGTGCCAGAGCCAGGGGTTTGGCTACTTAGACCAAAGCACTTGCTTGGAAAAACACATTTTACTGGGGGCTGATGAGGTCCATCTGTGAGATTTTTTAAGAGCGTCTTCAGTTATAGGCTTGCCAACCTGGTTGAAAGGGTCTTTAAAGCTGCCAGGGAAGGGGAACTTAAATCCATCCTGCTCCTAACAGTTTTATGGCAGTGCCAGTAACAGATGCCCAGAGCCTGGAGAAGGATCACAGGTCAACAGGAGAGCACCTGAGGAGCAGCACAAAGGAATCCCAGCCAGTAAGTCAGCTTCATCGGGGGCCCAACTTGAGTGCCTCTATGCAAACTTACATAGCATGGAGAACAAACAAGAGGAGTTAAGAGATGTACGTACGCCTGCAGGGCTATGATCCTGTTGGCATCACAGAGACATGGTGGGATGGCTCCTATGACTGGAGTGTTGGAATGGAAGGTTACAGGCTCTTTACTCACTACCCTGGACTTCAGGAGAGCAGGCTTTGGCCTCTTCAGGGATTTGCATGGTAGAGTACCATGGGATTAAGCCCTGGAGGGAAGAGGGGCCCAAGAAAGCTGGTTAATATTCAAGTACCACCTCCTGCAAGCTCAGGAGCGATTTGTCTCAACGAAGAGGAAGTCAGGCAAAAATGCCAGGAGGCCTGCATGGATGAACAAGGAGTTCCTGGGCCAACTCAGACACAAAAAGGAAGCCTACAGAAGGTGGAAGCAAGGACAGGTAGTCTGGGAGGAATGCAGAGAAATTGTCCAAGCAGCCAGGGATCAGGTTAGGAAAGCTAAAGCCCTGATAGAATTAAATCTGGCCAGGGACATCAAGGGCAAAAAGAAAAGCTTCTACAGGTATGTTGGTGATAAAAGAAAGACTAGCGGAAATGTGGACCCTCTCGGGAAGGAAATGGGAGACCTGGTTACCCAGGATATGGAGAAGGCTGAGGTATTCACTTTTTTCCCCCTCAGTCTTCCATCTGCAACTGCTCAAGCCACACAGTCCCAGTCGCAGAAGGCAAAGGCAGGGACTGGGAGAATGAAGAACTGCCTACTGTAGGAGAAGATCAGGTGCGAGACCATCTGAAGAACCTGAGGGTGCACAAGTCCATGGGACCTGGTGAGATGGATCTGCGGGTCTGGAGGGAACTGGCGATGAAGTTGCTAATCCACTATCCACCATATTTGAGAAGTCGTGGAGGCCTGCTGAGGTTCCCGCCATTGTTAAAAAGGGAAATAAGGAAGACCCAGGAAACTACAGGTCGGTCAGTCTCATCTCTGTGCCTGGCAAGATGATGGAGCAAATCCTCCTGGAATCTATGCTAAGGCACATGTAAAACAACCAGGTGATTGGTGACAACCAACATGGCTTTACCAACGGCAAATCGTGCCTGACAAATTTGGTGGCCTTCTATGACAGGGTTACAGCGTTGGTGGATGAGGAAAGAGCAGCTGACATCCTCTACCTGGACTTTTGCAAAGCCTTTGACACTGTCCACAATACATCCTTGTCTCTAAATTGGAGAAACATGGATTTGATGTGTGGACCACTTAGTGGATAAGGGAATTGGCTGTATGGTTGCACCCAAAGAGTTGTGGTCAATGGCTCGATGTCCAAGTGGAGACAGTGACATGTAGCATCCACAGGGGTCAGTACAGGGACCAGTGTTGTTAAACATATCGGTGGGAGACATGGACAGTGGGATCAAGTGCACCCTCAGCAAGTTTGCAATGATACCAAGCTGTGTGGTGTGGTCGACACGCTGGAGGGAAGGGATGCCATCGAGAGGGACCTTGACAGGCTGGAGAGGTGGGACTGTGCAAAACTCATGAAGTTCAACAAGGCCAAGTGGAAGGTCGTGCACGTGGATTGGGGCAATCCCAAGCACAAATATAGGCTGGGCAGAGAATGGCTTGAGTGCAGCCCTGAGGAGGACTTGGGAGTGTTGTTTGATGAGAAGCTGAACATGACCCAGCAACGTGTGCTTGCAGCCCAGAAAGCCAACCGTGTCCTGGGCTGCATCACAAGAAGCACGAGCAGTGGGTCAAGGGAGATGATTCTCCCCCTCTGCTCTCATGACATCCACCGGGAGTACTGCATCCAGCTCTGGAGTCCTCCCCACAAAAAAGACATGGGCCTATTGGAACGAGTCCAGAGGAGGGCCACAAAAATGATCAGAGGGCTGGAGCATTTCCCAGATGAAGACAGTTGGGGTTATTCAGCCTGGAGAACAGAAGGCTTCAGGGAGACCTGATAGCAGCCTTCCAGTACCTGAAGGGGGCCTACAGGAGAGATGGGGAGGCACTGTTTATCAGGGAGTGTAGCAAAGGGACGAGGGGTAACGGTTTTAAGCTGAAAGAGGGTAGATTTAGATCAGATATTAGGAAGTAATTTTTACTGTGAGGATGGTGAGACACTGGAACAGGTTGCCTAGGGAGGTTATGGATGCCCCATCCCCAGAGGTGTTCAAGGCCAGGCTGGATGAGGCTTTGAGCAACCTGGTCTAGCGGGAGGTGTCCCTGCCCATGGCAGGGGGGTTAAAACTATATGATCTGTAAGGTCCCTTCCACCTAAACCATTCTATGATTCTATACGTTGTGAAATATCCTTTTGGTCAGTTGGGGTCAGCTGTCCCAGCTGTGTCCCCTCCTGACTTCATGTGCACCTCCAACCTACTCTCTGGCAGGGCAGTGTGAGGAGCAGAAAAGGCCTTGACTCCGTGTAAGCGTTGCCCAGCAGTAACAAAGATCCATATGTTATCAATATTATTACCAGCACTAATCCAAAATACAGCACCATACAAGCTACTGTGAGGAAATTTAACTTTAACCCAGTGAAAACCACTGCGATGAAAAGACTGGGACAACCAAGATCAAGACTTACATCTCCTAGCCATTTATCATCCTCAGAATATGTAGCAGCCATCACTTTAACAGGGTCTATTTGGGATGACCTTAGTAAATGATCCCTACACATGTGGCTATTGGATATGATCTGAGGCCTCAGTTTTCATTCGAATAACTTATTTTAATTTTTCTAGTTGTGCACATTGTCTTTAATACATGATGTTACCTTTTGTAATTTTTTCTGACCATCTTGTTCTTGCACGTCTTCTCTGCTTTCTTCTCTACTGCTCACATGTAGCTTTCTAGTAACCAGCACAAGCCTGCTTTCCCCTTTCTTCTCTCCAGCTTATGAGAAGCTTTCAGTTTTTCATATTCATCCCAAAATGTCACTGGGACAAGTGCAATGTTCTTCCATCCATGAAAAATCCCACTTAGGATTTCTCCCTTCCTTGTTTTCACATTTATCAGGTAACTCTTTCTAGCCTTTGTTAGCACTCACAATGTTTTTCACCCTCTAAACAATAAGGGGTCTGTCTGCAGACAGTCTTTTCACTACCTTTCCCCACTGCTCTTAGGCTCTTATTCATGACTAAAGTGCAGAATGAGAATTCCCAGTATGACTGATTTGTTAGTAGATAACATTCACCCTATCTCACAGACTATCACAGCCATGATGGCAATTAGTGTCGAGAGTCCACTGCTTTCCTAACCAGTTTCTCTTATGCATTGCACACAAGTAGGGCTTACTGTTTTAGTACCTCTTTTTTTAAAGTTTTTTTGAGATTGCACTAATTTGTGATTTAGCAGAATGTTGCAACCATAAAATCACCAGTACTTAGCAGAATACAATACTTGCAATGTACAGTTGCATCTCAGTACAAATGTGATCCTGTTTACTGGTCTCTATAGCATTCTCACCATCATAAAACTGGGTGTCCCCAGTTGCTGGGAAGGAATACATGGGTTGAAGCCAGCTCAAGCCTGTTGCTCTTCTCAAAGCAATTTTTTTCCATAGTTTGGTTTTTATATGCTCTCTTAGGCTGAGATGTGTATATACTTCCCCAGTGCTGGTCTGGCTGAGTCAGAAAGATATGTCCTTGCACCCCTTTGATTAGTTCAAGGATGAAAAGTTGCACAGCCAGTTGATTCACTTAACTATTGTAACTGATTCATCATCTCAACTGTCACAAGATAGAAGACCACACAGGTCCCTGTTTGTGTGTTAACTTTAGCTTTCCTTTTAACAGTTACGGTCTGTCACTCTCTTCTCATCCCTGAGCTTCATGAGCATGTTGCCTCTGTTTGTCTCTGCCAAGGCGTGTCCCGTTATAGGAGTTCATTGATCAGTCATAACATGAAGTGTTTGGATTCTTTACATTTTAACATTTAAAAGGAAGACATTTGCATAAGATGGCTTTTTTTAGCATTGTATACACACTTTATTTTTCAATAATTCGATCATCGTTTATATTGTAGGTCATGCAGGAGTGTCTGCCAGCATGATGAAGAAAAGAACTTCCCACAAGTAAGTTGTTAGTATTTTTACTAAAGTATAGCTCTCAGTAACTGGAAGTACTGTTCTAGAAATATATCTGTATTGTTCCACTCACTTTGTTCTTTAAAATCATGTGGAATAATATTCAGTCTGTATATGTGTGTAGAATCAGACTTTTAATTCTTTCAGGAGGGTGGTAGGAAAAAATGTCCCACAAATGGAATTTTAAACATCGTTTTGACTGTTAGTGTGAAATTATCCTTGAGTACAATTTTGTAATTCTTTCTGGAATTCAGAGAGAAGTTGCAAGCCAGGAATAAGCCACATTTACTGCAGGATCTCTGCTCTCTGGCACAGAGTTCCTGCATTGTCACCAGGCCAATAGAAACTGCAAAGCATGCTTACTGATAGCTCAGTCCAGAATTAATTTTAGAAATAGCTAATCTTGCATTCACTCTAACCGTAGTTTTGAAAAGGATTTTTCATCATTCTAAAATAAAGAATATACTGAAATACTTCTGTAAGGAAGCTGGTGTTTGTGTGTGAAGGATACCTGTTTATCCTACACATCCATGGCATGTATTTTTCTGTCTACAACATTTTTAAATGGTAGTAGCTGAGTATTGGTGAGTAGCTGTGTGAAAATAGAGATTATGTTCTGGGCATAATTGGTCTTGGTGTCAAACAGCAAGATGTCATATCTGGCTACCTCTGTTGGGAGAAATCTAAGCTGGGTAAGTGTGAAACTTAAATGTTACTAGTTGTATTTGAAGTGTAAAGTCTTATAGTGGCACATCAATGGAATGTAATTTGTTCGGCGGGTGTATTTTCTACAATTAACATAGTTAATCACTGCTAACAGTGTTAACTATTTCCCAGAGACAACACCTGATCTAAAACTAATCCCTTCCACTAGCTCATCATTACCCATTCTTGTCTATCTTCATAGAAGGCAAAGAGAAACATTTATTTGTCTAGGGACAGGTAGAGTTGGTTAAAACTTAATTTCTCTTGTTCTCTTTCAACCGCTCAGAGAAAGGAGTGTATGATGGGAAGACTATCAGAGGTGGGTTGCCTTTTGTACTTGAGGGTGGCTAGATTGTCTTTATTGTTGTGGTGATATACACTTATTTAAACACCGAAGCAGGCTGTACATTTGTTAGCATAAAGGCTTTTATGGGGCGTAAGAAGTTTTGATCCTATGTGACGTGATTTTGAGGCCTTTAACTTAAGCATCCAGCTTAGTTCTGTGGTAATTTAGCCTAGTTCAAATGTTTATTAATTATTTAGTGAAGGTTTTTTGTACCAAACCAAGGTGATTTCTTGTGTGCTGCTCACTGACTTGCCTGAGAATGAGACATAGTGGACAACGGTAGCAGTTTACTGTAAAAGAGTAGGCTATGAATGACCGTGTAATAATATATGCTGGTACTACTCTGAGCTGTTATGGTAGACTGAGTTAGTAATGCATGCCCTGTCATTCACTTAGTTATATATTTAGTTACTTCTCATTTAAAGAAAAAGAGTAACAAGCCTACTGGCACTCAAAGGCCATCAAGGAGATTTTAAACTAGCTTCAAAAGGTTTGTTCCTGAGGAAGGAGCCAAGAGCATGGAACAGGGCATGACTCAGTAATTGAGGATGTGATAGAATGAGCAGTGTGGACGAGTCTTCTGAACTCTTGTTTACTAAATGGTAGTTAACTGTTGAGCCTTTTGGAGAGGGTTCTCGTGGTTATAGGACAGTTCTTCGAAGTCCTCTGTCAGTGGTTAGTGGTGGTCTCTGCCATTATGAAACTGACTTCCCTGGCATCAGATCAGTCAGTAATCTACCAGATCTCATTCTTTCCACCTTGGTGTATAAGAAAAGAGTATAAGAAATAGTGCAAGTATAAAACAGTCCTTTCTTCATAGGCTCTCCAGTTTTCTTGTAGTTGGCAGTTTAAGGACTTTGAGATGCAGGTTATACCTGCAGTTTAACTACAAGCGAATTTAACCATTTTGAATTTCTGATCCCACTTTAAGCTAATTTGTAATCTTGGTTCTTGCAGTATCTGAAGGTTAGTTCAGATCCTTAGTTCTACCCTGTGGAGTTTTTCTGAGATGATGAGATGATCAGGAAAAAAACCTCAAGCAACAAAACCTAAATGGGTAACTTTACTTGATAGATTATTGGGAATTGCCATTCTTCTTCTTATAAATGCTAGGTTCTCTTTCAAGCACAAGCCTGAAGTAGCAGTTGATTTTTCTGCTAGTAGTCCTGTGGAGTTCCGCACTGCATTGGTTTCCCTGGTAGCAGCTACCAAAGTTTGTGTGGGGACCATATAAATACGACTTTAAAAAATCTGTGAAGATTTCTTTCTGCCTGTGTAGTCTCTAGAAAGTTTCTAAAGTATCTGGTTCTGATAATGAAACTTTTTCCACATAACTAGGTTTTACTTAACAGCTTCTGCCTTCAAGATAAGGAAGAGGATCTGCAACTCTTGGGGAATGAAGGGCCATTTACAGTGAGGATGCGTCTGATGTGTCAAGAGCTATTTCCAGGACTTGCTTTTTTCTGTTTTTCCTGGCCCCATATTTTACATGTCTAGGAAAACTGTTATTCACTCTTCAAGAGCAAATCTTTGTGGAATTTTAAAGATAATTCTAATGAAACAGAAGGAAAAAATTGTGTCGAGCCTTCTGGATATAGCATCATAGAGGCTTATGTACATTTATTTGTATTACTTGGTGTGTTACAGAAATAACACATTGTTGACTAGATGAGAGGTTTGAGTTCGTTACTTGGTTGACTTACAGGGAAGAGTGTTCATAGCTATTTGTTGATAGTTAGATGCCTCTGCTTGCTTTCTTACCACGTGTTCAGATGCAAGACGGAGTAGGTTTTCCTAGTGTGAAAATCTCAGTTCTTACAGTGTGAACCACTGCAAAAGAGAGTGAGTGGCTGTTCAGTAGTAAAACCTTCAAACAAAAATTTGAACTGCAAGTACACCTGGCAGGTACTTGACTTGTAATTAAATTTGTAATGCTTTTTGCACTCTGAGGTATTTCAAAGGCAGTTACCAATTTGAACTCAGTTATGCAGTCTTTTTCCATCATCTTTTTTAAAATTGTTTCAATTTAAAGTGGATTATGCTTTATAAACAGAAAGTAAAATTGACCGAGGTTAAACATGAACAATGTTATATTTACCTTTTTTCAGCAATGAAATGATTAGCAGCGTAGACAAACATGTTTAAAACTGACACTGCTATATGAATTTTAACTTTTTTATCTTCAGTTGGCTTTATTCTGAACTAGGATTCATTAGAATTAAATAAATTAATGGCATGCAAAACAAACTCATTTTTGTTGTACTGAGAACCAGATCTCTGATCTCATGTTGTAATAGTAAACTGTAAACTATTACTAACACTATTACAGTTTTAAAAACAATAGATATGTTTGAGCAAGAGCTAGAGTTTGAACAGGTGTTCTAGTTTCTGCATAAAATTAGAACCAACTTTGTGGGAAAGTGCTTCTTAACTACAAGAGGTCGGAGTTCCCATAATAATCTGTGCTACCAAAGTTAGGAGTACAAAAACTGCAGTTTGATCTTGCTGAAAAGGTCAAATGATAACAGGTGAAATTTGACAAAACCCCTGGCTAAGATCTTCATGGTGAATGAAAGTGTGGAGGTGGGAGAAGCTTCTGAATGGATCTTATATCTTGTAATGATTACATCTTCAGCATTATACATTCCAGAGTCATGTAGTGAGTGCATTATTCTTCAAGACTCCTTCCAGGATTTAAGTGGTATCATTGTTATTTGTCTTTTTTGGGTAATATAGGGACTTCCCTGAGAGCATTAATTTTTCCTGGAGATGTTTCTCTTTGGTCACTATCTCTAATCTTGGGAAGAATACTGTTTTCTGCAGCTGATTTTCTGCAACTGATTTTCACTTTTAGATGTTGCTTTTAAGCATGCTAGTGGTGTGCATATTTTATTGTCATTTAAATGAAGTGTGCTGCAACTAGTAACCCAAAAAATTATTTTACAACTAAGTGACATCATGAGAATTTTGATCAGGCAACCCTCTAAATAATGTTTTTAGTAATGAACAGATGCATTGTAACATGCTAAAATAGATATATTGGTTTCTTACCACCAACATACTGTCATAATGTTCCTTCGTTTCTTCTGTCTGTACAATTCAAAATTGTCAATTAGTGGTTTTAATAACAGGGTAGAACAAAACTTTTATAACACTTTCAGTGATTTTAAACTGTCAAATAGCTTATATAACTGTTAATCAGAAAAACAACTGTTATTCACCAGAAGGAATTTCTGTGCAACTTCCCTGAAAATAGAGGAAGGACAAAAACGTATATGGAATCTGTTTTCCACATTAAGGAGTATCCCTTCTATTGCCATTATTACTACATATCATTTTTCTTTTGCTATACTAAAAAGGAATGCTAGGGACGTGGTGTTGGTACTATGTATCCTTAAAAATACATGGAGTCAAAAACACACATTGGGGAGGACAAACACGTTGGAAGAATTTTAGCCAGACACTGGTAATGTTTCCACTGACTTTTTCCTCTTGGGGCAAGCCTTGTGTTTACTGTTCTGCAGAGAGCAACAAGGCATTGAAGTTATAATACTGCCAGGTAACCTTGTGCTTTGAGACCTGATCAGCTGCATTTTACTTTTGATATTCAGTGTAGCAAGGGCTAAAATAATTCTTTTGGCTTAAGCAAACTAGTTTTAGAAACAACTGTTAGAAACCTGGCCTTATAAAGCACATTAAAAATGTTTCACTACTTTTCAGTCTGTTTTTCTTTTTTTCCAATACAGTGTAATGTGCTTTATACCCTAACTTGAATAAGGTGCACTAAGCTATAAAATATATTCTCATCTTAAAGCATACAGCTGTTATCTAGAGTAGAATTTTGAATATGTATGTACTTGTTTAATATTGTGTTTGTGTCTGTGTACAGAAAGCATAGAAACAATGTGGGACCAAGCAAACCTATTTCTCAGCCACGAAGAAATATTGTAGGCTGCAGAATACAGCATGGATGGAAAGAAGGGAGTGGACCTGTAACACAATGGAAGGGCACAGTTCTTGATCAAGTTCCTGTAAATCCCTCTCTCTATCTTATAAAGTATGATGGATTTGACTGTGTGTATGGACTAGAACTGCACAAAGATGAAAGAGTTTCAGCACTTGAAGTTCTTCCAGACAGAGTTGGTAAGTGTTTTGGGGTTTTCTGATAAATTCACATACATATAAGCTGACATTTACTATTAAATGTTTTCCACTAATCTCTCCAAACTTCCCCAAGATAACATCTGACCACTTAAATTTATTAGTCAAATTCATTTTTGTCACACAGCAGATAATCTAAGTGGTCTATTTAAATTTTCTTAATTACACAAAGATTTGATGATACCAGCAACTGTAGTGCTGTCTTCTGTCTTTAAGTAGCATGCAGTACGTTCTGGAGTTTTTGTTTAGAGTCTTATGCCTAAGAGCCGTCTGTGAAGTTAACATTGACATTTCTGTTAAAATTTAAACTCTAAGCCATCTTGGCTTTGCTGTCTTTTGTGTGTGTCTGACAGTAATAATGTCACATTTTTCCTCATGTACTTTGCCTAAGGACTTATTAATAGGGGTGAAAGGCATCTTCTAAGTGAAATAACTTGATTTAGTAACAAGGCTTTTTGATTTTTCAGAATTGGCACTGGATTGTTAAACTGCAGGTTTTTCAAACTGCAAAGTTCAGTATTTACCCAAGTAATTACTAATTTATGAACAGAATAAGCTGTTGCTTCTTTTGACTGCAGAGCAATTGGTAGAAGTCTCTAGAGTGGCATTGGGGGAACCAGACCCTGAAGTTTCATTAATAACTTCATAGAACTGTTCTGTGGTTAGCCTCTCTTCGTCTTCTCCCTTGCCTGCCTTGCTCCCTCCAGTGCCTAGGTAAAATACAAAGAGTCTTCACTGCTGTGGCCTCGATTGATGTCCCTTCACCTTGCATTATGGGTGTTTAATCATAGGGAGGACAATGATACATTGTTGTTTAACAAAATTCCTAGTTTTGCAGTTCTTCACTAGTAAACTTTCTGGAATGGACAGTGTTTGTTTTCTGTATGACATGACTGACTTCCAGTCAAATTTGTTTATGAATCATAGTAAAGATTATTTTTCACAACAAAATATATCTGCACTTTTGAATGAACTTAGGAAATGCTGTCATTTCAGCTTCATCTCGAATTAGCGATGCCCACCTGGCAGACACAATGATTGGTAAAGCTGTGGAACACATGTTTGAGACAGAAGATGGCTCAAAAGACGAATGGAGGGGGATGGTTTTGGCTCGAGCTCCTATTATGAACACATGGTTTTATATTACCTATGAGAAAGATCCTGTCTTGTACATGTACCAACTCTTAGATGATTATAAAGAAGGTGACCTTCGCATTATGCCTGATTCAAGTAAGTAGGCCAGTTACTGTATTTTTCTGGAAAGTGGCAGCTTTTTATAATATTATGCTGTGGTTCATTTATGGACAGGAGAACTGACAAAGATCTTGTTACTCCCTGTATTTTTTTTTTTAAGGATCACAACTAACAAAGGTTATAGCACAACAAAGAACATCAGTATTAACCGCTGAAATATTTTACTTTTATGAGCAGCAACATGTGCAGGAAAAGCACTTGCCATAATTATTCCTAATTCTGCTGAAAATATGCACATACTACTCTGGAAGAGTTTATGCTGGAATTTTTTTAATGGAAACTGACAAACCAGAAGTTTTTCACAGTTGTTTTCTTCTAGAAATATCACAGCTTGTTGAGATGGCTCTTGATTTGTGTTTCTGAAGCAGTTCTTATAAGTTGAGGCTTACTAATATATTCAGATTAACTTCATTGGGGTGGGTGTCTTCAATTTGAAAAACTTTTGAGTAGTTTGTTGGGGGAAAGAAGTACTGATCTTTTAAAAATTCATTTTCTCTCACATGTTGCAACACACTAGCAAGAAAAATATTTCAGTAGATTGAGTGATATTTTTTCCCTCCCTTCTTGAAGTGAAAGTCATTGGGGCTTTTCCTATTAATGGAGAAGAATTTTCACAAAATCAATATTGTTCAAGAGATTTGGATAGCCAGTACAAAAAAAACCAGAAAAAGCTTGTAAGAAATACTTTGTTTTTATTTGTCCCAGGTACCTAAAACACACTTCTGACAGAGGCAATCTGGGCTTTAAAGAAAATTAATAATTGGATAACTGTATTGGTTGTCTATATACTTATGTACTTTACATAATTTTCAGTCACAGTTAATTGGTTGAGTTTGAGACTGCCTTCCTTCAGATATAGCACTGATAACTGTCTGCTGGCTAAATTACAAGTGGCACTTATTTGCATAATATCTGTAGTAATCACCTGTGTTTATATATTCCCCCCCCTCACTCTAACAAAAAGTAATGAATCTGCTGCTTGTGAAGAGTGAGCCACAATGGAAAAAGGTTACCTTCCTATTCCTAAAAAAATAAAGCAAGCTCTTTCAGATTTGAACCTTCAAATAATTTCTGGCTTAACTATTAAAAAGGGTTTGGAATGTATTTTAAGTCTGCTTTGCTTTCTTCTACCTTTGGGGGTGAGGGTGAGCTTGTATGTTTTCCATTTAAAAATTAATTGATTTTAACACACTTCTTCCTTCATGCTCACTCGGAGACTATCTACTGCTTACCTGTTTTCAAAATAGTTCTAAGTATTTGCCACCTTCCCTGAATCTAAATGTTTTTGATTTACTTTGAATTGTGTCCTTAAGTCAATGACTGGATGTTAAGAGTAGTATTTTTCAAATCAGATTTTAGACTACCTGGAAGTATGTCTGTAAATTTGGTGGAACTTGCCATAGTATTATAGCTGAAATTTGTAGGGAACTGGCTCTTCTCAAAGACAATCTTTGCATATGTGAGGAGACCAAATTTAGATAGTTTTGTTTATGCTTTTTTTAGTGTGGGAAAAAGTATTGTTGGATTTGTTACTAAAGCTTTGTCAACACTTTGTAATTCCTTTCAAGTGAAAATGTAAGAGTTTAATTTACTTAACGAGAACTTACTTCCTTTGCAAAGGAAGAGGCTTTACATAAAACCGATAGTAAGAGGATAATAACTATGTATGACAGTGCGTTTATAGAAGAACTGAAACAAAAATTGAAAGAGAAACTTCCTAAATTTGTATTACAATCCAATCTATTCATTCCCTGTTGTTTGGTTGTTGTTTCTTTTCTTTCCTTTGGTAGTTCTTTCACAACTCGCATAACTGAAAAGAAAATGGGTGAAATCTGTGAGGGATTCTTAACACAGATTTGTAACAAGACATTAAAGGTTTGTGATTTCCAGAATAAAAGCCACATCAGATGTGACCATTACTAAGAAAATTCCTCACTGGAATACAGAATACAAGTTTATCTAAACTAGTTGAGAAGACAAGCTGAGAAAGAAGGCGTGGTTATCTTCCAGTTCCCCAGCACAGTGCTTTTACCTTTTATCGCATTTGTTCTGTGATTGGCTTGTAACCAATCCCATGGCAACTGGCTTCTTATAAATCACACCTTTTTTATCCAAATTCAGCATAGGCATTGTCTAAAATACAAGGTTATTTCTGGCTAGGTTTTGCTAGATAAGCAAATAATAAGGCTAGACTTTACCAACAGCATTATTCCAATATGGAGTCAAAAGCTGCTTTTAATTAGTTTACACTTACTGTCATCTTAGAGGAGATGTTTTTGTTGCAGTGGCACGCATGCACTGCAACTTTGAAAATTTTTCTGCAACCATACTTCCTAGAACCATGGCAATCCTTAGGTGCTTGTCTGAACAGAACTAATTTCTATGTACTCTGTATTTAAAATGTATGGTTGTTTCATGCAAGTTTTAAAGATTCTGCAGTTGTCTTTCATATTGAAAACTTCCATTAATGTCTACCAAAGTACACTGGTTTTGTGTTCCAGATGATTCACCTCCTGCAGAACGGGAACCAGGTGAAGTTGTGGACAGCCTGGTAGGCAAACAAGTGGAATATGCCAAAGAAGATGGCTCAAAAAGGACTGGCATGGTCATTCATCAAGTTGAAGCCAAACCATCTGTCTATTTCATCAAGTTTGATGATGATTTCCATATTTATGTCTACGATTTGGTGAAGACATCCTAGACATCGTGAACTTTTGCCAAATTTGTGGAACTATTAAATGTAAAATTTGTAGACACAAAGACTTGACTGCTTTCCAGTTTAATGAAAGCTTAAATGTCCCTGCGAACCCACAATCTCTGCCAGCAAAACTGTTTTGTTCTGAATAATAGAAACAAATGTGTCACAAAATGTGTAAGAGAACTCCTTTTCTTGAAGGAAGTCAATATATTTGGGCAGGAGGGAGTTAAAAGCAAAAAAACAGCTGCAAATTCAAGCTGTGTAAAGTTGATCTAGTATTGTAATTATGAATCTAAATTTTTTCATAGATTTTAACTTTTTCTTCAACCTCGCACTCACCTGTTCAACTGCCACATGCAAGTGTAGTTTGATATTTTGATATGCCTTCTTTTGTAACATTAAATTTAATTTCCTGGCTTCTGGCAGTCCTTGTTTTCAGGGTTGGGACAGAGATGAGTTTTCTGAAAGGTTTAAACAGTTTGTGCAGCATTGAGGAGTGCTTAACCCAGGTAACATCAACCTGCTGTGTTTCTACACTTCATTTCAAATTTAGCTTTTTAAGAACTTGCAGTACATGGAAATACTTGTGCATTTTTAGTAGTCACAGGGCAGTACGATATCAAGTGTTTGACTTACGCACCTTTCAGTGAAAAGGCTTTAAACTATAAAAATATATTTAATCTATATAACCAGTTAATTAGAAAATGCAGGTTAATGGCCCATATTTACAAGTTGTAGGAACCAGTAAAAATACATGCAACAAGGCTGCCTTCAATCCTAAATGTACTTCTTTCTTTGTTATACACACTTCTTAGCAAAACCCAAGTGCTTGGTGCCACAACTTTTGAGAGTATATATGCTACTTCAGAAGACTTTAGACTACACATTGGCAATCAGTAGTCTCTCATTTAATATCAAAACCTAGCAACCTGAATGTTTGTGTGTGGACTTAGAAGCCTAACAGTAGTTAATATTTTACATGGTAAATACAATCTCATGGGGGGGGGGGGGGGTTGGGCGTCCTTTTACATTGAAGACTTACTTAAGAGAAGGAGAAGCATTTGTTGCCTTCTGCTCAGTCTGTTGCATTTCTTTGTATGTTTGTTTCAGTTTTAACCATTTTGGTTCAAGAAGGCATCTTCCCCACTTCCTCTTTTTCTGGCTTTTCCACATAAGGAGTGTCTGGACAAATCTACAGCTTAAACCTGTTGTTGCCTTTTGTGGTGTACATTGTACTTGCTTTGAGGTATGCTGTTAACGTGAATTTCATTCTGCGAACACTAGAGTTCTGCATGCCAGTGGTGTACTATCTAATGGAAGCTATAGGCAGTCTCAGTGGTTCAGTCATCAGCATTAGATTGTGGATGTAAATAGCAGCCCACAACAGCAAAATCCTTTCACGGTTTGAATCTTGCAAGATAGTTGTAAATGAAGACTAGGATTTCTTAAGTGTGGCAGCTTCTAGAAGTATCAGAACTGCAACAACGGTCAGCACAGCAACAGAATTCTCATGTTACATTAAGACTGAGCTCTGTGAGTTGCAAAGAACTGCTTCACAGATATACAGTATGTGGAGACAGTCAACACTGCTGATGGAAGGAACAAATAAATATTCTGATATCCAACCGTATGCCATTAGTGAAAGGATGCAGGAGAGGTGCTGTTAATCAGAGACCAGAGGTACGAATGACCTCTATTGTGGGTATTCTTGATATTGAAGACTCAGTGGTTTAAGCCCCTTTCTGTCCATTTTTTTGCCTGATTTCATATTTTAGCCTTAAGGCTTGTGCCTCATTATGCTGTTGAATGGTAATAAATACTCGCCATATAAATGTGATACCTTAATTCTTTGTCCATTGCTACTATATTGCATTATGTCCAGTATTTCATCATGGGCAACCAAAGGCAGGCTATTGTCTTTCAGTGAATAGCTTCTCAATGCAGTCCTTAAGCACTAAGTACCTGAGTCATAAATGTTCCTTGTGTTTTGAACAAAGTAAGCAGATTTGCAACACAAGTGTTTTCATCCTGCAGATCTGTTAAGTGTTTTTATTGACTCTTAAGAGTCCTGCATGTAAATCTCAAAGCTGAGCCTGGCTCCATGAGCCCAAGTTACTTGTGGCACAAGAATGAATGAGTGTATTAATTATACACAAGATACATTAATAACTTAGTACACTGAACTTCGGGCTATATATCTGAGGAATACAAGGTTTGTTTTGAAATATCTGAGGTTTAGGTCTACTGGAACATTTTAGTGTTAGGCTTGCATTTGTGGGTTTTCTGCAAGCCTCTTGAATACACTACATATTCTTCCAATTAGAGTATGATCTATAAACTGTAAATTTTATGGTTGTTTTTAGATATCCCCATTATCTGTTGTGTGGATATTTCTTTTCATCTTTCCCCGCACCCCCCCCCCCCCCCCTTTTTTTTTTTTTTTTGATAGCTTAAACTGCCTTTTTGAGGCTTGAGACTAATTCCACTCCCTGCCCATCTGCTTTGGGCTTTGTTTTAGGCTCATGTTTCAGATCTGCATGCAGTGCTTGCGTTACCCTGGTAACTAAATGTTGGTTCCTTGTTCTAGGGGTTCAACATTACTTTCCAAAATCACATAGGGCTTGTGATGGCACAAGCCATGGATCTTTGTATAAAAGTTACTCGCCTTTCACATTTACCTGCTGTAGTATTGTTGTATATTGTGTGTGTGCGTGTGTGTGATGTCAGGCTGCCATGTAAAACTTCTTAAAAGGAAAAAAAAAAAAAACTTAAATGCAGACCATCCTTTTTTGCATGCTTAGAGGGTTAGAACGTTCAATGTAACAAACTAAAGTTGCATGTTAAAATGTTTTAGGTTTTTGTTTTGTTCTGTTTTTATTTTGTGTTCAGTTTTTTGTGAATTTGCTTATTGTGCTGTTTTAATGGTTGTTAGTAGGATTAAATGCACCGGTGAGACGAGCATAGTGCCAACGGAAGGTAATTTTCCAGTTGTATGTGTCATACAGCATTTGAAGGGACCGTGTATTCTGTTACAGAAAAAAATAAAATCACAGTTGATTAGCAAAACACTACATTTTCCTTCTTTCTTTTTGAGTGCCAAATCCTAAACTATGTTGGAGTAGACTATGGGGAAAACCCTTTTTATTGCAACAGGTAGAAGCCTTCTTGAAGTGAGTTATTTTAAAAGGGAGGCTTTATCTTCAGATAGAATTGACTACTTGCTTCAGGGAAAATAATTATGGGAAAAACAGTTTCTGGTTCCTTGAAAATGCTGTGCTTTTTGTATTTTACATCATTAGTGCAATTTGGATGGTTCTTGGTATGTGTATAGTTCAAAGGTCTTCGTGTTCACATTTTAAAATTAGGTAATTACTTCATCTTTAGAGCTTGGTTTCATTATTTTTATTTTATTTTAACAATGTAGACAGTTCCCTGTTCTCTGCATTTAGAAGTATAAACACTTTAAATCTGTTACTTAATTCTGTAAGTAATTTTTATAATTATGATGTAACTCTATCCTTAAAACATTTAAAATAAACCCTTTATGTGCAACTTATGACTGTAAACTTTGTTCTCATGAGCAAAATGTAGTGATGTGATTTCAGATTGTGAAGAAGCATTTTCTTCAGTTTTCTAATTAAAAAGAATTATTTTACTGCTGAGCCATATATGCTGGTATAATACTTGCCCTATGAAATAAGTTTGCTTGGAAAGCCAAATTTTTATTCTTTTTTCCAGGTAGGTATAAACGCTGATAAGATGGAACTTGGCTAAGGTAAAGAGCATACTGCTTAATTTGTATTTTACCAAACACATAAAAACTCCCGTCCAGGGGATTATACAAGTCTGTGAAGGAGTCTGTATTTCCAGAGCACAGAAAATATTTCAGCAGTGGGGAAGAGCAGAAGAGTTTGGCAGTGTTTAGGTTGATACATTTGGCTGCTTTGAATTAATAAAATTCAGAATTCCAATAAGCACATTTTACTGATGATAAAAAAGCAAAGTTGATCCAAATTAGAGGTGATGAGCAGAGAAGGTAACTTCACCATGCTGCAGATTTTTTAAAGCCATGTAAATTGTTCCGATTAATGCATGAAGACTTAATTATTTTATGTTGTTAAATAACTTAGGCAGACTTTCAATATTGAACAGATTTTCTTTATTCCTACGTCTTTTAACAAAGGAGAAAATGTTATATGGATACCGCAAAATACATTTTTTGTCACCAAGCTTATTAGATGTATACTGAAGATCTTGGAGCATGCCAGCATGCAGTTGGGATGAATATCCAAGCCTCTTCAGTTCCCTTAGTTCAGTGTCCTGTTTATCGTATCCTGTTGCCTGAGAAACCAGTCCCAGTGAAGATTTATATTATGTACATCTGCCAATTAGGGGGAGTCTAAGACTTTGCTTTAGCATGAGCATCACATCCAAAAAGCAGATGTTAATCTGTGTGAGCTACACTAAATGATAGTCAAAAACAGATACACTAAGATTTTATCACTAATACCTGAACCTGTTCTGTATTATGGCTGATAAACCAACCTCAGTTTTGCAGCATCTCTTTTCTCTTTATAGAGGAAGGAGCCTTATAAAAACAAAGATATTCTTCTTCTCTATTACTGCAGTAGTGAAACTGCTCCTGAAGGCTGGTTGCTTAGGAGCTCATTTACAAGCAGCTCAAATGTCGATGCTTTGAAGACAGTAATGTCCCACAGGTTTAGGAGGGTGGTGGTAGAAGTGCTACCCAGAGCTACAGCTCTTATACTACTGTACTCTGTTCTCACATCTGTCAGGTTCTTCCTTGTGTATATGAACAGAATATATTTTCAGAAAAAAAAGAGCTTGCCTCTCTCTTGGCTCCATGAGTTATTTATTTTGAAATTAGTAATTTTTAATTCCTGCTGTAAACAGTTGAGCTGCTGATGACTACAGTGGACTCTATTGTTTCTCAGAAAGGATAAACTTAGGATATTTTGGAGGAGGTTGGGCTGCTGCAATTTAGGATTATTAAGGTCTAAAAGGACATATAGGATCAGGTCAAGCAAATGACAGGTATGTACTTTCATCCTCAAGCATTGGATAATTAAGTATTTTCACCTTTTTTTGCACACTTAGAAGCATTTTTTCAATCTAACTATAGTTTCTTTTTCGGTAAGTTCCTGCCTTGGCATGTTACATCACCTAACTCTTTTCTCTGACAATATTAATACCCTACCATTTTAATTCTTTTCAGGATTGGCAGCCTGGGAAAGTTATCAGGCTACTAAGCATTTTGTTCAGGCTCTACTCTTCCCATTTTAATAATTTACTGCCCTGTGAATTCCTTGATTACTCTTCTAAGTTCAGAGTGCAGAGCTGCATGCACAATAGAAAGCAGATGGGGTCTCACCAGTGTAAGTAAGGTGGTTTACTTAACACTTTCCTATTCTGCTTAGTTGTTAATTACAGATTTCTGCATTTTTTTTTTCTGAAATTAGTTATGATTTGTATAACTTCACTTGTACACAATTTGTGTAAATGGTTTTGTAGCCTGGCAGTTAAAAAAGCTGTGTGCTTTCGCACTGGTTCTGTCCACCCCACCCCTGTGCAATTAATCCATAAATCCTTAAATGTACTTGTATTCAATGGAGTCTGACTTCTACACATCCTTTCTGAACTTTTTTATACATTTTGGTGCCACATTGTTTCTCAGGTCTCTGCACTTAAGACTGACCTGTTCAAATCTAACTTTGGTAATGAACATGGACATCTGTAAATTTACTTTGATTTGTGCAAACTTCTTTTGTTACTTCTTAAGAATGTTCCACCCAGACCTGACATTTGAGAGGCATATTTTTGTTAATAAAAATAATCAACACAACTTTACACTACTTTAAATGCACATTCAAGTTAAATCAAAGTGATTTCATGTAAACGGACACAATTTTGGAGGGAAGAGGACTGGGTTTGGTTTTTTTCTTTTTTCCTTAGTTTTGCATAGAAGATTGCTCAATGATAGAGCAGCTAGTCCTTTAAATACAAGAAAGGAAAGGTAAGATCCTTACACATATCACTCAGCTGGATTTTGGGCTGATTATTTTTAGTCCTGCTGCACTAACATGGTGCACATGGTGTATACTCACCTTTGAAACAGATTGTAGAATGATTTCTTAGATTACCTTCACAAATACTTCTACCACTGGAGTAATGCACTGGGAACATTGGTATGCTTTCCATAAGAGTTATAATTAATTTGATTTTACAACACTGTTTACTAACTCCTACCCATTTTTAACTTAGAGAAGCAGATGTCTAACTTAAACGCTCATTAATTTAATGAATTGTTTAAAAAGCAACCTTTTAAGCTGTAAGAACAAAATAAATCAACACTATACTAGAAACATTAGAGAATAAATCTATAATGATTCAAAGATTGTGCTCAAAAGTGTAAAAAGGATAGCAAGAACAAGTTATACAATTATTTTTTTGCCACGTTACCACACATTTAATTATGGAAGGTTGAAACTGTCTTGCTGCGAATCTTCACTAATCTTGGGCTTTGTTCACTCATTCTCAGTTTTCTGCCTTAAAAAGATATTGATTCTGCCTGATACAAAATTCTCTTCTATTGTTAGTGAGGTTCAATGTAGTGTCTACTCAGAAGCTGGGAGACAGAAAGAATAAAATGAAGAAGTGGAGTTATGGTGCAGTTTTCTGAAAAAGTGAGGTGGAAAAGCTAACTACTTTGATTCAGAATTTCTGATGGTAGGGGAAAAAAATGGACCAAGCATCTAATGATGAACTAGGAATAAAAGTTCATTCCAAAAGAATGAAAGTAAGACTAACCAAGAGGATGCTTATACTATATAATGAACACAATGTATTGGGGTTTACTGAGGAGAAAAGAAAATTAATTATTGCCTAGGATGGGCAATACTTGCTAAGAGTGTAAATCCAAACCTCATTATCCTAGCCTTTAGCTTGGTATTACAAGGCTAGCACTGTACATGGAAGGAGATTCATAGCATTTTGGCTTCCACAGAATTAGTGTAACACATGGAAATTCTCATATTTAAATCATAATTATGCAGGCAAATGGCCCAAATTCTGAATTTTTAATTCAACAAATAACACTTGCAGATTACAAAATTACAACTTCTTAAAATTACTACTATTTTTTACTAACCAATCACACCCTGACAGATGATCTGAAAGCGTGAAAAGAGATCTGAATTAATTGCCTCAGACTTTTAATAGAATACAGTTTTGTGTGGAAGGAAGGAAAATGCTTGAAGAGTGCTAAAAATCTCACTGCAAAAAACCCATAATGCACATGATCGTATCACTGAAAACAATTTTTTTACTTTGCGCTTTGTGCTGAGACAGTCCTCTGTGGAGTAGAAATTTTTTTGCACTCAGCATGTGTTCTAGATTGCAAAGATAAGTGATGCTGATGACTGTCCACTTGAGTCAATAAAGAACAAAGGAAAGCATGCACTGTGCTGCTGAAGACAAATTTGAATTCTGTAGATACCTCAGCTTTTCCATAAACTATCTCATTATATCACTGGCAAATATCTTAGAAATAGCTAGTGCAATTTCAAGGTTTGTTTTAAGTTTGGTTTGTGTTGTTTTGTTTTGTTTTGTTTTTTCATACTGGGATTAGTCATTAGTTTTGAATGGCTACTTGGCAGGGTAAAGGTGCAGAATAACCACCGCAGAAGATGGTGCAGTGGAGGGAAGGGTAAGTCACCTGGCCAGCTGACTGAAACCCTGAATTGCCCCTTGGGATGGAGTGAGACAGCAGGCTCCAGCAAGGTACAGCAGCAAATAAACCCGCTTTTTACTAGTTTCTCCTCCCACAGCTGTAAGAACATAAATATTCAGTTCTGAAGCAATAATCCTTTAATCACTGGGCCGGGTTAAGGTTGGTCCTGTCCCACGCCACAGTGCTCTCTTTGCAAGGTGATTAACTTCAGGTAAAGAAGGCTCAGTCTTGATGCTCTGGTACTGGAGGAGTCCTGTTCCATTCCAAGTCTGGTACTGGTTTTCAAGGTCCAAGTCCATCTCACAGGAAGAATCTGTGCCACAGCCAAGTGGAGATGCGGTTTCACTAGGAACATTGAACACTCTTAACTATCTATGCAGGCAACAGACCTGCCCTTCTAGCAGCAAATGACCTGCAGATCTTCCAGGTCCTTGCATCCTGGGCTTGACTTTCTGCCTCTTCACGATATCCCATGTGCAGTGATTGTTCCTGTGGCTTAGCCCCAGAACTGTCCCTGGAGCAGCCAGTTTTCAGTTAACAGCCTTCTGGTTTCTTGAATATGAAGAAGATAAAGATGATTGAGTTCAAATAATTCCTCCTCTGAATTGTTTCAGCCATAGAACAAGTTTTCGGATTAAGTTATTCTTGGGAGGTAAGAATTTAAAATAGCTGTATTGGGTGTAAATGGCAAGGTGTTGGCAGCGGTGAGGCTATAGGGGTGGTGTGTGTAAGAAGAGTCCAGCAGCTGTCCCCATGTTGGACACAGCCAACCCAAACAGACCCACCACAGGACACAGCTGAGCCCAACAGCCAAGCTGGTGGTGCGTCTGGAAAGTGTATTAAAGAAAGGGTATAAAATGCTGCACAGCACCTTAGAGAGAGGAGTGAGAAAAATGTGAGAGAAAAAGTGGTGCTCCAGGTGCCAGAGCAGACATTCCACTGCAGCCCCTGGTGAACACCATGGTGGACCAGGTTGTCCCTCTGCAGCCCACAGAGGACCAGGCTGGGGAGCATATATCCACTTGCAGCTCATGGAGGGCCCCACACTGCAACAAGTGGACATGACCTGAAGGAAGCTGCAGCCCATGGAGAGCCCATGCTGGAGCAGGCTCCTGGCAAGAACTGCAGCCTGTGGAGAGGAGCCCATGGAGTAGCAAGTTTTCTGGCAGGAGCTGCAGCTCTGCACTGGAGCAGTCAGTTCTTGAAGGACCACACCCCATGGAAAGGACCCGCACTGGAGCAGTTCATGAAGAACTGCATCCCATGGGAGACACCTCACACCGGAGCAGGGCAAGAGTGTAAGGAGGAAGGAGCAGCAGAGATGGAGTGTTGAGAACTGACCACAACCGCCATTCTCCAGCTCCCTGCACTGCTCAGGGAGGGGTGGAGGAGGTAGAAGATTCAGGAGAGAAGCTGACCTTGTGAAGAAGAGTGGGGTGGGAGGAAGGTAATTCTGGTTTTGTCTTTGTTTGTCACCATCCTGTTCTACCATTAATTGGCAATAAATTAGTTTTTCCCAAGTCGAGTCTGTCTTGCCTGTGACAGTAACTGGTAAGCAACTTCCTTGTCTTTATCTCAACTGATGAACTTTCTCATCATGCTTTCTCCCTCTATTCTGTTGAGGAGGGGGATTGAGAGAGCAGCGGGGTGGGCATCTGGCAGCCAGGCAAGGTTAATACACCACAGTAGCATAAGGATCTGTTCTACTCAACAATCTTGCACATGTTTTTTTTTTCTCCCTTGGTCAGGATAGTTTTGTATATAATTGAAAATAATGTGATTATACGAAAATCAAAGTTCATGAAGCAGAGAGACTAGCAGGTGACACCTGAGTCTTTGACACCTTTCATTCTCCTAAGTTAGGTGTCATTTAAGAGCTCTAAAATACAGTCACTCTTTTCTTAACCCATGTACTACCAGAGGAACAGGTCTTCTTTTCCTAAGCTTTTTCTTTTTGTAGTAGAGCTTTTAACCAGTGCCAATTTTCTGGTGGTATTTTTTTCTCAGTGCAAAAAACACACCATGTTTTAACTGTCTTAGCTACTAATTATTTATCTGTTTCTAATGGTTTTTAAATTAGAGAGCATGAGACTAAAGGCTAGCAGACGTTAAGTATTCTGAGTATGTATGTGCCAGAAGAAGGTCTTTGGGATTTTATAGTGGTTAGATAAAGCATGTACAATGTAAAAAATAATCCCAGCCTTAAAATAATATTCCATTTATGCAAACAGCAAAACCAGAGACTTCTTATGAAAATGAGCATGGTTTACAGAAAACTCTCTCTAGAGACTATCTGCAGACCCCTGAGAAAAGTGAGTGCAGTGGGGTCAATGTGCTCTGACAAAACTCCTATTAGGAGTTTCTACTAGCAGTTGCAACGTAGCTGCATTGTCAGTGTGCTTATTTGCAGAAAAGTATTCAACCTTTCAGCCCTGTAACACTTAACGTCAGCTTGGCTTTTTTTTCTCCCAGTACGTGTTCCTTTATTTGCTAGTAAAGAAAAGTATACAGCAGGAAATTAGGGGGCAATACAAAACAAGGTTGAGTACTCAAAGCATGCTCTGTCTGTGTTGGTCTTCTACATTATGAATCTGTAATGAACATAATAATCTAAGGGAACAGTAGGTCATTTCAAGTATCTCTTGTAATGATGAAGCTGCAAAAAATGCTATTAGGCTGAAATCTTGCCATTATACATGACAAGCTTTTTCATAGTGTCATCTCCTCTTCTATAAATACAAATATAAGCCTTTTATTCTTTAATATAAATCTTCCAACTCATCAGAACTCATACTGTGAATGATCACTTGAAACCCTTAGATTGATTAAACATTCAAAATCAATCTAGCTAGAACAGAGGCTGCTAACAAGATCAGTAGGACTAGATGCAGGGTGTCCTCTCTGTAACTGAAGCCTGTTATTCGAGTTTTTGCCAGAAGAGGATGTGTTTATATAGCGGAGGCCATTTACTTTTGTATGTGTCTATCAAATTATTTAAACAAAGCACTGAAACTACCCCCAAAACTCTGTAGTCCCTCCTTGTGACACAGACCTTGTGACAATCAGGCCTCCTTCTTCCATCAAAAGCTCTGGGCATGGATAGGATTAGATGGCGGTTGCCAGTGATTGTAGAGGACAAAACTGGATTCTGCAGAAAGTCCCACACAGCCTTACACTTACCATGAGGCATAGAAATGCAGGATCTAACACTGGATTATTCTGACCCTGAAAGGGATGCACCTAGTCAGAGATCTTTTAAAAAAATGTCTACTTAATTACACTGAGCTGACAAAAGGCAAAGGAGTGAAGAGGAAAGAGCGCCTGAACTCAAATGAACTTGTGCAGAACCTTATTTCAGTATTTTTCCACTGCCACAGGCAAAAATGTTGTTCCTTGTTGCCATGCTGCTGCCACCGTATTAGATGACTCTGAATTGCTTCCCCGTTGTACCTGTTTGGAAGTGAGAAATGCTACAGCACTGAGATTTAGACTATCTAACACTATTTGGCAATTTGATACATACTAGCAGGGATAAAGTTAGATGCAAAGGATGGTTGAACTACTCTTTTCATCCTGCCAGAAGAAATTCCTGTATCCTTGCTCTCTTCCCAGTGTTCAGCACTGCTATAATTTCGAACCCAGGGAAAAATGGTAAGAATGTAACCCTAGTTGTTGCACTTCTTTTATAACAGATTTCTTGCTTAGCTAGCATCTATTAATAGGCTTGAGTATTTCCTGATTAGAAGAAAAAATATTCCTTGCAATCTCTCAAATCCAGCTGATTTACAAGTCATGGCATTCTTTCCTCCTTGCTGTATGTGCTATTGTTTTTTTTTATGCCAAGTATACATACTAAGCTGGGACTCAGTGGTATGTTCCAAATGTTAGTATAACCATTGTTACCTATAATAATTATTACCTGTTATTTGTAACAGTCTGTTGCCTCAAAAAAAGGCGATAGTCCTTACCTAAACAGTATCTTCTGTACTAAAATGTTTTGGAACAGCTTTTATTCAGTCCTGACCTGATGCTGGATCTCTTTGTGGTAAGAACGATAAGCTACATTCTGGTATCTCTCTTATCCAGGGAAAGCAAGATTCCCTTAGAGCTAGCCTTATGTCGTTAAGCACTAGACAGTTTCAATAACAACAACAAAACCATAATTTAAAGAACCTATACACTCCTTATTTGGTTAATTTTCCTAGTTGAAAAAAAGATACTGTTATTTCTTTTGTGTTTGGAGGTTACACAAGGAAAGCAGACCCATGAACACTCAGGAAGGAACATTCATGGAGTATTTGTGTTACTGCTGGCTATGTAATAATGACCCATGTGCTTGGGTCTCCTGATCACAGCTGAGGAAACAGTGTACCAAACATGGCAGCTCTAAGGAGTGCTGTGAAAACCCAATAATTATTTTAGTTGTCAGACTGTGTAAGGTAAAATTGAATTTTTTTTTTTTTTGGCTCAGTATTTCTTTGTGCACTGGTCTCTTTTTACAGCTCACTGGTTAATGTACTGGGTTGAGACTAAGATTTCTTTCCTTCTCATTTGTAAGTCACTGTGTACACTCTGGGAAGTAATTTTACCCGTTTTCTCAATAACTCAGATTATAATAACTCTCCTCTGTAAAGTATATTGATATGTACAGTGAAACGGAATTAAAAAATATTTCATCTAGTTGTATCAATGACTGCTATATAGTTAACTCTTTAATCCATTGGTATGTTTTCTTTATTCTGTGTGTTCCTTACCTTGATGTCTCCTTTGGGGTCTGCCTTTCCAGCTGGCTAGTATTCACACACAATGGGACTGTTCAAGGTCAGTTTCTAATCTGACTTCTTCAGGGATTGCATTCCATATAGTTCTGCCCAACCAAAGTTTATCTTGATGAGGTTTGTCACTTGTATTTTTTAATATTAGTATAATTTAGTACATGGTGTGCTAATGATTAGATTTAACACAGGTCCAACAAGCTGTCAACTAGGTAACACTCTCCTTTGAGTAAATTTAGTCAGCTTTTGCCTTATGGCTTCACTGTACATACATATGACTTGTCAATGTTAATTGTGTTATTGTGGGGGGTTAGCCCTTGGCTCGGGGCC
>NW_010133453.1:19122-30574 GCF_000699245.1 Pterocles gutturalis | reverse complement strand
CGCTCTGAGGGGCTTCGGGAGCCAGCTCCGCCTCGCCGGCACCACAAAGACATTCATTCGGTGGCCTTTAAAATCTTTTAAAGATTTTTTTGCGCTCCCTGCTGTGAGGTTTTGATGTAGCTCCACAGCGTGGGCGGCTCAGAGCCATCACAAAGGAGTGTGAGAGGGAAGTTGTGGGTTATTGTCACACCGCCTGGGTGTCGTGTGCTGTACGCAGGGTGGGAACCTTTCCCAGCCTCTGTTCCCCAAGAAAACCGGTCACAAGGGCAGCCTGAGAGAGCTAGAAAAAAAACTGGAGGCGAGTGGGACTAGCTGAAACACAAGTGAACTGGAATCTGATGTTTGAGGAGCAGGGGCTGGAACAAATCAGGTGAAAATAATAGTTTTGGAGCAGTAAGTTGGGGATAGCCTGCAGACTAGACCATGGTGGGCTGGGAGGAATGGGAGGGAGGCAGACAAGGAGAGAACAGTTTGATTACTTGGGATGCATTACCTGCAAAGGAGACTGCCTTGTTTGAAAGCATTATTGTCTGTTGTGGTCACTTTGTGTCACTTGCCCAAGTCCTTGCTGCCACCATACCTGGTGAGGCATGAAGGTGTTATTCCAGTTTTATACATCGTAAGCTGAAGTGCAGAAATCCATGCAAAATTGTGCCCTGCTAACGAACATCCAATGTGAGATACTTAAGACCGAATGTTTTATTATGCCTTACATAGCATCTCTGATTTTGAAAGCGTACCTCCCACTGATCACAGTTGCAGCTTTGATTGTTCAGCACTTGGAAGGTGATATCATAAGGTATTGAATGTAGCGTGCAACATATAACAAACATAAGTAGCAGCCATCTGTTAAAAGCACAATTTGCCTGCTGTGATGCAAGAACCACCAGCAGATACAGAGGTGTGCAATCAAGTTTATCGATAGAGCAATCAGGTTCTGAATAAAATCTGCTCTTCCTGCAACGTTTGCTTTCTAACATCTGCAGTACCTAACACATAGCACAGACACAGTTCTTCCCCTTGTTTCATGTCTGTCTGTCTGTGTACTCTACATTTTGGTATTTCCTGTTTTTTCAGTGCTTAACTTTGTAGGTAATAACACTAGCATGTTTTTATGCAAAACTAATCATAATGTTAAAGACCTACATTAATTTTATTAGCTTACGTGAGCTTTGTTACCTTAAACTATTTTTTTATTTTAATCATAGAATGGTTTGGGTTGGAAAGGACCTTAAAGCCCATCCAGTTCCACCCCCTGCGATGGGCAGGGACACCTCTCACCAGCCCAGGTTGCCCAAAGCCTCATCCAGCCTGGCCTTGAACCCCTCCAGGGATGGGGCATCCACAGCTTCTCTGGGCAACCTGGGCCACTGCCTCACCACCTCACAGTGAAAGATTTCTTCCTAATGTCTAGTCTAAGTCTCCCCTCTTTCAGCTTATACCTGTTACCCCTTGTCTTATCACTCCAGTCCCTGATCAAGAGTCCCTCCCCATCTCTCCTGTAGGCCCCTTCAGGTGCTGGAAGGCTGCTATTAACTCTCCTTGGAGCCTTCTCTTCTCCAGGCTGAACAACCCCAATTCTTTCAGCCTGTCCTCACAGGGGAGGTGCTCCAGCCCTCTCTTCAAAGCATTGTGGAAAAGCACACTCTCATTGCAGGCAGGAGCACAGAGAGTGGTGCAGTCTCCATGCAAGGAGGGCAGCTGTGGCAAGAGCACACAAAAGATCCCTGCAGGTGAGAATGTCTGCCTGGCAGCTTCCCTGGAGAGCAGAAAGGGAAGTTGGAAGTGGGCTAAGCAGAGAAAGAGGAAATCCAAACTAGGATTGGTGATGGCCTATAAAGGGTTTTGAGGTTAGTGAAAAGGAAATAGTTCTGATATCTAGGCGAATATGAGCAATGTGGTTACTGTACCCAGCTAGGGTTTATTATGTTTATTTTGTTGTAAGTAGGTTTTGGACTCTTGCAAAATACGTTCATTAAGTTTCTGGTTGTAGTGAGCTTATCCAGAAACCAGCAGCTGATACTTTAACTTTGAAAATATTCTTTTGGAGTTGCATCAGCTTCATTGTACAAGACTTTGGTAAGGGGAAGTGTAGGATAAGACTTGTAAATAATGAATTACTCATAACAGCTGCAGTGATAGCAAACTGTGCTGTATTCTGATTGTGACACTGCCTTGGCAGTGGAGGTGTAACTGTCAATTCCAAGCTCCCTTCCCGAACAGTGAGGAAAACTGGACAACAGCCTGCTCAGAAAGGCAGGTGTAGGCTTTGTTTGTAAGGACAGGTGGGAAACATTATTTTTATGTTCTGCCCAGAGAGCCAGCTGCATCTCATTAAATAAGAGACCTCGGACTGGCTAGTTTTAGTGCCTGTGGTTCAGAAAGATGATAAAACGTGCTCAGCTGTGAGGGTGAGAGGATTTCTTACCCACTGGTAAGAAACAGTTGCAGTAACACCTGGGCAGGTGTAATCTGTCTTAAGGTGACTCTGTGACCACTATAGCATCCAAACCAAGTGCTAAAAGAAACTCGTTAGAAGAATTATCATATTTGTGAATAAGGAGCTATATCGCTAAACGTAGCTCCTGGTCAAAACAATCTGATTTAAAGTGCATACACTGCTTGGGGAAAGAGGGAAGAGCTGTTTCATCTACAGGGCAATTAGATACCTATCACTTAATCTTTCTTTCTGGATTAAAAAAAAGAACAGGTAAAACCAGAGCTGCCGTAACTTAAGGAGGATAATTAGATTACTTAAAGCTGCAGAAGATGGACATTCCAGGTACAGCATTCACCTGAAAAGGGCAGAAATTAAAAGGCAAGCTACTGGGGGAGAGAAACAAAAAAAAAGTAGGAAAAACCCAGTCAATTTAGGACTATTACTGTGAAGTAAGGAAGAGATAGATACTCCCAGTGCAATGCAAGTTAGAATCAGGCATGCTTACCTGGAGCTAAGGGTGCTCAGGCCGGATGCAGAGACTTTGGGGACTATTTTGTCCATAGTGTGAGCTGCTCAGAAAAGTGGAAAGCTCTTTCCTTGTTCCTGAGAGAAGTCAGAGAAAGAAATCACGGCCTTTCAATGGAAATAACTGTCCAGCTTATAAAAGAAAAAACCCACCTTCATGTGGCTGGTGGTCCTGTCCTGGGGTGGATTCAGAGACAGCTGTCTGCCTCAGTAATGGCTGTCTGATAGGCTGAAATGACCATGTATTTCTTTTGCTTCGTTAAAGTTAATGAGAAATAGGTCTGTGCCAGAATGGGGATTGTCTCAACTTGAGCGTGCGTGGCTTTGCTCGTTTTTCCTCAGGCTTGTTCACTTTTCCATCTAGCGAATGCTTAATGGATGGGCAGATGCCTTTTACACTGTGTTGGATATGAATTTTGGGACCCCTAATGGGGTGGGAGCTGATGCATTTAAGTATTGAACATTTGGGAACAAACAGTTACAGCCTCTTTCTATGGAGAGGTTATGATCTCAAAGTCATTCCTGGCCTGCACGGATGAGAACCAGGGATCTGGACACTGAAATGAGTAGTGCAGCAATTTGTAATGTTGAGCTCTGCTTTCTGTGGAAGCAAGTTCATTAGCTCAGATGGGTAGTGTCATTTTAACTCCTGATTTAACAACAGTCAGGATTTAAATGTAGGTATTTAGGGGTTAATGTGGCTGTTACATGAGATCATTCTGTTGTGTTCTGCTAAGGCTTTGCATTCCCTCGGGAACTGAGTGAATGGTATAGAAATGAAGACAGTGAAGTGGTAGGACACGCAGTGCTGACTGCTATACGGAGTAGGATGATTCAGGAGTATGTAACTCACCTGTGATGAGTAAAGATGACTACTGCAGGGGAGAAGGGTGAGATCCCTTTCACATAGCATCTTCCCAGCCCAGGCACAGAAAAAAAAAAGAAAAGTACTGAAGTACAGTAAGTACTGAAGTGCTGCTGGTAGAACGTGGTCCTGTTTCCCAGCTACATCATCTGCCCTTAATGGCAACAGTTTGTCCAGTGGCTTGAGTTTTCTTAAAGGCCTTTTACAAATTCTGTTTAGGGAGGAAGCTTTTTTCAGTCTTGCCTTCACAGTACCCTGGATATCTTCCGTAAGGTAACTAGAGAAGCAGGAATTACTAAAGCATGTCAGACATGGCCCGCATACCCACATAGCCTACAGCCCTGTCAGTGGTTGTAACTCCTACCAGGTGCTAAAGCAGGAAGAAATCCTGCAGTTAGCTTATATTACAGTACATTCCCAAAAAAACATTTCTTCTCGCCTCTTAAGACATGCACATGACTTTAATTGTACATCAGTCATGCTTCTGTACCTCCATAATGAAACTAATTTATGTTGTTTAACACAGTTTTGCATTGTTAGCCGTGTGCTACAACAGTCAGGTTTTAATGCCTCGCGTTTTTAGATGTTGCCTTGTTACTTCATTAAGAAACTGAAAAAGTTTCCAGTCTGCCTTTGATCATTACTTTCTATACTTCTCTCTGGTATTTAAGGTGAATAGTTACGGTGTTTTCACATCAGCCTTTTTTTTCTGGCCCCTAGCAATTCGCATATGATGTGGGGCTTGAAATCTGGTCACAGCTTTCCAGCTGCTGGTGTACAAGAGGTCTATTTTCATTTGTATTATTATTTGTCTCTCATTTTTATGCACCCTTGTTTTCTGTTGTACTCCTTCCCTCAAAAAACAGGCATGGACTGGCTAAGGGTGTTCAGTGAACTGTGCATAAAAACATCTGTCTCCCTCTGCAAGGACAGCGTAGTTAATTTAAAGCCTAGTAATCTGTATTAATAACTCATTGTATTCACTCTAAATATGGATCACTTCGCAGTCAAAACTGCAGTCTTGAGCTTGTTTTGTTTGTCTTACCAACCATTCACGAAATATGGCTAAATTTTCTGAAATGCCGTAGTCTAGTCTGGAAGAACCTTGATGGACCACCTACACACCTTTTTAAAAAACATTCTTACATACTACAGATGGAAATATGAATCCCTTCAAAAATCTTAATAAAATCAGTTTGTATGATTGTTAGATGATAAATATATATATATAAAAATAATATATATATGTTATTAGCACAAGGAAAGAAATCAGATTAGGCTGGCACTCTTTAAAACTTTTTTTTTAGTGCAGCTAAGTTACCGTTGCCCAGGAAATAAGCAGACAAACTTCTTGACTTACGTAAATATAAGATGTAGCAGAATCTTGGAGATTAAATGCAAAAGTCTCCTTATGGTATCTAAGGAGAGTATCATGGTTTGAAAATGAGAGAGGGGCATGCCTGTTGTGGTTAATAGAAAATTTCACTAAAAAGTACCTGCTTATGATGTTGATGCTTTGTCTTGAGCGTTTTTAAGGCTAGCATACTGTAAGTGTTGTCTCCTTAACTGGAAATTTGCCCTACTCTTGTGTAGTGAGAGTTGGTCCTGATGTGTGAAGCAAGGTGTTAAAATCTCCTTTTAAAATTCAGACTTTCATCATGGCATACTTACACGGGATGCAGCAGGAGGAAGCAAGCTTATTCTGTCTTCTGAAAGGGCCAAAAGCTGTGCAGTCACACAAGCAAAAAGTTGCACCCAAGCTAATAAGAGGTGTTTTCATGGGAATACTTGTTAATCCCTGCTCATTTTAGTCTCAAATTCACTAATCTAGTCACACTATGAATTAATTCCAGATAAGATACAATATATATCCTGCTTATCAGGTGTGTTAACTCAGTCTCAGGACTTGGGATCAGCATTTTCATTGTCCTGAGGTTTCTGGATGACTTGGGAACAGACAGAGCAAAGCTCTCTTGCTCAGAGCTGTAGGGAATGTAGCAGGTTGGTGCATATCTGAGCGTGTGAGGTGTTCTGGAACTGAGCTGGAATGGTAGTGCAATGGAAAGCCTACAGAATATCATCCTTAGGTTTTCATGCTTTAATTGCTACTGGTACAGTGCAGCAACGTTGCCAGGAGTAAGAGGCAAACCTCACAGCATCTCAGTCTTTACCACCAAGCAGGAAACCCACGAAGCAGAATCACTGGGGGATAAATTGGATATATGGTAGAAGACTTTTCTCTGAACTGCCTTGAGAATATATTGTCCTTGAATTAAAATTATATTTAAGCAATGTTCTTAAAATTATTCCCCAATTTAAAATAGAAATTATTACCTTTTTTCAGGAAATCCAGTAGAGGAGACTTCGTATTTTCTGCTGATCGTCTGGTAGGTGAAGAATTTCTTCTTCTTGGTATTGCACTTTGTAACTCTTTCCTAAAATGGGTCTTTCAGGCTAGAATAATAGCGATGTGAGAGCAACTTCTTTACCCAAAGGAAATTGCTGTTTGTCAGCGACTTTCTCTATAGGGACTTACATGCTCTGTTCTGGACTGCTTTCATCTCAAAGGGTTCCAGAAGCCATGTTATTATCAAACACAACTACTTCAGGACAGAGAGCAGTAATAATAAGAGAATACTGTTCAAAACCAGATGCACAGAGGCTAGAGATAATTCAGTTTTACTTTGAAACAGCACTTTTGATCTTGTGAACAGAGCTGTAGAATTTCTTACTATCTAGATGTTAACAATTGCTTGCATGCAGAAGTGCCTCCTGGCACTTGTTGCATATTAGATTAGTAGCTCTGGGTGTATCCACACAGGGAATTTGTTTTTAGCCATATGGTAGTTACTATCAGGGACAAAGCAATTTGAAGTTTTCACACATTTTAGTAAGTCAGAACAAAGACTGCTGAGAATGCAACATTCATCTCATTTAAATTACATGCTTAAAGAAAACCACAGCACTCACGCCCACACCTGTACTTCCTTGTATTTGTGAGGGTGTTTGCTGTTTGCAAATCTGCGTTCATTAACAAGGAAAGTCTTTCCTCTTCTAGCAAAGATGAGTCCAGAGACCATGCAATTCCCAGCACCATGTGCTACAGCAGGCAGGTTTCCTGTGAGGAGCCCAATCTTAATCCCTGCCTGATCCAGGCTTGCTCAGGGTTTAGGTGTGACCACAACCTAAGATTGTGATTGCAGTGCTTTCTATCTTTGCAGCTTTTCCACTTTCACCCCTGCTTTTCCCTTCTTGAGGATGTTTCTTGCATTCCCATTTACCAAGAACACTAAAGGCCCAAGCCAACAAATCCTACCCCTCGTAACTCATAGATAAAGTGACTGACTGGAGTGCCTTCGTTGCCAATAGTACTTCATAACAGACAGGCAGAAAGTCACAGCCCCAGCTTCATTCAGTGCCAGCAGTTCTCAGCAGTCACCATTTAAATAGACAAATGTCCTTTACAGCTCACTGGATGAGTGGGACCAGCCTATGAAACATTCACCACCTGTGAAAGACTAGCTCAGCTGTGTGTCGTTCATTCTTCCTGGGTTTTGGGGTCTCAGGTTCTTCACATGCTTAAAGGTGCAAATAAGATTCAGGAAGCCAATAAAGGTCACCACCAGCAATCCCACACATTTACAGGGTACAGGTCTCCAGTGCAGGGGTCAGGCCCCTTCCTCATCAGTACACCTTTCACAGGAAGGGTTTCTGGTTAACATTCTCACTTTACCTTGTATTAGGTTCCCATCATGCTGCACCCTTTAAGGAGCATTCATTCCTGCCAACTTCTTTGAATTAAAGAGAAACACTACATTCCTAAACTGTATTTTAAAAAAGATAAACAATGGTGATTCTTATACTGTCAGGAAAACCCTCAACAGTTTTGACTGTATCTGATTGTCACTAATTAGTGTGAAGGACTTCTCCACGTACCGTCTCACTTTATTTGGAAGTCCTGTACCATTGTCATGGAAGCAATGATTTTTTTCCCACCTCATTGCAAGAAACTGCAGCTTGCAGGCAGTGAGCTAAGCTTAGGCCCTTGTTCCAGCATCTTCTACGGGGTGGCCAGCACTTGTACAGATAGAGAGCTGCTCTTCACAGAAATGCCTCTGTTTGCTGGCCATGCAGACGTTTGCTACAGAACCTAATAGTCTGTTTTCCATTTTGTAGAAGGAATTTTATGCAAAACAAGATGTAGGACACACTCATTTTCTGTATGTTATTCCTAGGTGTCGCAAAGAACAGTTACGATTTCACGTGGGATGTGGTCTCTGCTAAACTTGGTGGAGTGTAAACATAGTTAAGACTTACTGTGTTTTACACCCAGTTAGCAAACAGAGCTTAATGGTAGATGTAATACATAACAAGAAGAAACATTTGCTAGGGATTGTAGGGTAACAAAATCCATCTTGTTGCACAGAGAAAATGAGAACAAAGTTGAGCTTGCTACTGGCTTGGCTGTTGTTAGTGGCAGCGTCTCGTAAGACCTCTTCCTATGGTGACCTTACAGAAGGATTCTAAAGCTGATGAATTTCTGGTGGTACAGTTTTTTTTTCTTCTGGCAGTTTGTTTCACACGTAAGGGGACACAAGAAATGTTCAGAGATTCTTGTGAGAGAAAGGAGTTTAAAGGTCAGCAGGGAGTTTCTGAAAGCCACTGCCAGTGCTGTGACCCTGCAGCTGAAAAATGCAGGGTTAAAGCCATGAGGATGAAGACAACCCATTGTGAAGGAAGAGAGGCAGCTGTGGGAAGTAATCCTCTAACAGAGGAGACAGTCAGTTATTATGACTTGCTGTAGTGGGTATCTGGCCAGGTAGACCTCAGAGTGGTAGTGAGACCAATTTGAGAAACGCCTGCAGACATCTCCTCGGGGCAAGAGGCTCACGCTGAACCCTTATATGTGTGCTGTCCCGCACCCAGGCACTGTGGAAGCATTTAATTGATGTCACCTTGCAGGATTGCTGTACAACTAGTGAGGTGCTCACAAAGCCCACAAAGTATTTTTACCGAGACGAAGAGAACAGGGAAGTAACAGAAAGAGGAGCCATCTCCCAGAGGCATAGAGGACATTGCATGGCTAGAGTTTTGGCAAGGACCAAGCAAAATCGACTTGCAGCCTGTACTCAGGCAGGTCTTTGTCATTTACACAGCCTCAGTTCACAAGTACAGTGGTGCTTTTGAGCACAAGCTAGGTTTTTGTGGTTTGACTGGAGGTCTGAGGTTGAGGAATTCATTAGTTTTTCAGCCCTACCAGCAACTCCTTGTGTAACACTTGTTAAGAAATATTAGTTGTTTAGCTTAAGTAAGCTTTGAATAGAACAAATCATTTAGAGTTGTAAGATTGTGGATATTGGGAAAAATTTCTTCACTGAAAGGGTTGTCAAGCATTGGAACAGGCTGCCCAGGGAACTGGTTGAGTCACCGTCCCTGGAGGTATTTAAAAGACGTGCAGATGTGGCACTTGCGGACATGATTTAGTGGTGGATTGAGCAGTGTTGGGTTAATGGTTGGACTTAATGGTCTTAAAGGTCTTTTCCAACTTAGACGATTCTGTATGATTCTATGCAACTGCAGAGGATCACAGATGCCTTTTGGGCTGGCATTAAAAGGGCTCCCATTTTTCCAGTTTTGTCTCGTCAGAGCAGCACCACCTCTGACTGAACCCTGGCTGGTTTCCCTACTTAGTGATTACATCTCTTCTAAGTGCGAGTTCTGTCAGCCTGCGTTCTGTAGTTGCCTATATACAAATTTCTCTGTTCATGCACTCTAAGGAACTGGTCAAACCTGATTTCTTCAGTGGTATTTGAGTTAGTAAGGAGATTTTGCTGGCGTTCTTAATTGGCTGAGAAAAGGGAGATTTCACTAACACTTTCATATCCTTGAAATGTTTACCTGGGGGTTAGCTAAAACTCTTTGGACCTCTATTAACTGTTTTTGCTAACAGTTCTAACAGATCTTGTACTAATGAAGATTCAAAGCAAACAGTATTTCCCTTTGCTTACTGCAAAAGCTCTGGGGAAAATCTTAAACATAAAGCTGGAATAGATGAGCAAATTGACATATAATTTTGTATACCAGCCTTAAATGCTTAATCTAAAACTTCAGCATAACTCTGTAAGCCTTGACAGTTTAACCAGGCCTGCTAGAGTTTAACATCCCTTTTAGCTTTTTTTTTCCCCAATTAAAAATATACTTTATTTTTGTTATTGATAACTAACTAATGGTTTTAATTTCTGGTCGGAGTCTTCTACTTTTGGACCAAAACTTTACTTGACCGCTTCATGTAGGGCCATAATAATACCTGTTTTAGCTTCGAAGCAATGATAACCACCTCTCTGGGAGAGGAGCAGGGCTGCTTGTTCTCAGGGCCAGAGAGAAGAGAGGTAGAAATGATAATTCCCGAGCATGGGGGCAGAAGAAAGTTCTGTGCAAAAATAAATGTTTTATCAACACTGACAAGTTTACAAAAGAATCCTTTCCAGCCTCTGCATAAAACATTGGTACTTGTAGTAAAACCGAGGAGATAGTATCTGACTACTGACCTTCACTGGTTTACTCTCAACTTTTGGCAGATAATGTGGAGTAATGCTAACCCTGCCAACTTGACAGCAGTTTGAAAAAAAAATAACGTTTCTTCCAAACCTGGCTCATAGATTGGCTTTTTTTTGGTGAAATAATTTTTAAAAAATAAAATTGTGTACCAATGTCACAGAAAGCTAAAATTAAGTAAAGGATTTCTTAGCTTGTTTATGTGAGAAGATGCGTCTTTCAGTAGGAGAACACTGGTGCGTTCAGTTAAAGTGAGTGAGCCAAAAGACTGAGTCAAAAACTCTACTTGCAGAGAGACAGGAGGAAGAAGAGGAGAAGGAGGAAGGTAGTAGAGCTGGCTTCTCTACATAGGCTTCTTGGAAGCCACCAGACATGCAGTGAGTCAAGCACAAAGGGGACTGACAATTCAGAAGGACCTGTTTCCCATAGGCAGTTTTCCTACAGTGGGAATACTACCTCGTGAATTGCTTTTTCAGTCTTTTGCTCACTTTCTATGTGGATTGCACCCTTTGACCCCTTCACTGATTTAGTCTGACCACCACCTCTGAATAGGGCTGCCACAAACCCAACTCTAGGAAAAAACTATCATGCTAAAATGACTGGAAATATCTTCAAAGAGGCACTGTAAATTTAAGGGACCATTTCTGATTTCTAGTAGATGCTGCCTGTGTGCTGGGAACTAGGGCAAAGTGGAAGAAAGAAAAAATCTTCCAGTCTGCTCTGCCCTGTTTCTGGAATAAGAAATGCCTGAAGCGAGCAGTGTACTCGCTCAGTCTCGGGAGCAATCACCTCATTTTTGCCATTATATGGTGACTTTTGCTTAACAGGTTTCATGTTTGGCTTGGCAGTAGCCTTCACTGAGCAGTTCTAGCCTGTGAATCTTTGGCTCACTAGCAGAGAGAGAATTTTTACATCTTTCATGGGCAATCATTCTGGGTTCAGATGAATATGTTTCGGTAACTTTGCCCAGGGTACAGCTTCAGGGCCAGCACCAGGGGAGAGCGGGAGGTTTTTGGGCCACTCGAGGCTGGAGGGGTGTGTGGATTACGAGGTGGACCTCCAGTAGA
>NW_010133453.1:11278-19091 GCF_000699245.1 Pterocles gutturalis | reverse complement strand
TGAACTGGGCCATCTGTGCTGTGTGGAAGCGCAGGTGCTTGGCAGAGCATCCCATAGTAACCACAGCTGGCAGGTGCCAGAAGGAGGTGAGAAAGAGATTTCTAGATCTACTGCCTTGTCTTTGGGCACTCAGTGGTGCGTTTACATCGCTGCAGCTCCTGTGGCTGTTCTGGCAGCCCTACCACAGTTCCATCACAGAAATACAGATGTGAAAATAGACCCCAGAGCCCAGCTGATGGGGAACTGAGAGGGTGAATTTTCTCTTTTTCTCACTAGTATTTTCTTCTGTCAGCAAAATGAAGTTGCATTGGTGCTTCACTCACTTTTTGAGAAAAAATTATCTGTGATACCTATGCCTGCCAGATGTAAATAAAGCCAGCTTTATGACAGCTGATGAACCCCCACTCCTTTCCCCAGTTTTGTTTTTAATGCCTTCATTTGATTTGTGGACAAAACATAGGCACCACCCCGAAAAGGTCTCTAAAGTCAGTCCCTAAGTACTATTACAGAGACGCTTTTAAACCCTGTAGGCTGCTAGGTGCTCACCTAGTACTTGTAAAAGCTACCAACATTTACTATCTTATCTCCATACATAACAAATCCCTTTAAGCTGACCGATCTCTTTGGTTCTACAGATCAGACTCGTGGTTGAAGAGGGACTGAACCAATTGCCATACACAGAATGTACCGTGACCACTCCTACAGGTATGTGGGAAATTTATCCTCTCCCGGGTAGGACTGGAAGTGGAAGCTTAACTAGTATAAACAAATATTGAACTGTTACAAGAATGATAGAATATCTTGAGTTAGAAGGGACCCATAAGGATCATAGAGTCCCTGCTCCTCACAGGACTACATAAAACTAAACTATATGACTAAGAGTGTCACCCAGACACTCCTTAACCTCTGACAGCCTTGGTGCTGTGACCACCTCCGCGGGCAGCCTGGGGCTGAAACAGTTTAACATTCAGGGTAGAGAGTTAAGGCCCCTTCTGGTGTTTAAAAAGCTAGAGGGCATGTAACAACACAATTGAGCAAAACATACAGTCATATAGTTGTCATTTTACTAAGGTTTTAAACTGTTCTTGCAAAACAGTGATGAAGATTTACCAGTGTACGTGCAAGATCAGTTTACTTGCCCATACTGCAATCTTGAATTAAAACTGATGATATTTCACATGCCCATTAAAGAAAAAGTATTTGGCATGAGCAGTTTTGCCATGCTAGCCTAAATCCGCCTTTGTTTGCAACTGGGGGCCAGCAGGGAGCAATGATAAGTGGGAAATAAAACAAGTGGCTGTATTGACACCAGAGGAAACCCATTGCAGCAATTTTGGTTTGCTCCTGTTAAATGTACAGATATGTAAGGCTGCATGCATTCCTCAGAGACAGCTGCTCAGTGCAGCAGCAGCTTCTTGGGAATCGCCCAGGTACACACTGTGAGCCCACAGCACACCTCTAAGACAAACACCAAGTGAGTCCTCCTCCCCCTGAGAATTCAGTCTGCATTTCTGCAGGGCGAGAGCAGCTCTGTACATTGACACCCTCTTCCCCTCTGCCCTTCACAGTGAATAATTTGTATGTCTTTACTTTTAGTTAGAGAAAAGATGGACTGAAAACACTCAATTTGGAAACTAGACAGAGTTTAGGAAGGCACAGTCACTTACCTTTGCTCCTTTTTAAACAAAACAGCAGCTCCTTTACTTCTTGAGCACTGGTGTCACTTCTGTTCCAGGGCAGTTGGTGATGGACAGATGGACCGTCTTCTCTCTACGTTACACAATTTGGCAGGTCCCCTGTGAGGGTGGCGAGGCAGTGGCCCAGGTTGAAGCTGTGGATGCCCCATCCCTGGAGGGGTTCAAGGCCAGGCTGGATGAGGCTTTGAGCAACCTGGGCTGGTGGGAGGTGTCCCTGCCCATGGCAGGGGAGTGGAACAAGATGATCTTTAATGTCCCTTCCAACACAAACCATTCCATGATTCTACGATGATTGTATCTCTCATACACATACCATTGCCCACTTTATTCTTTCAGTGATCAAGAACACAGTGACAGTAGCACTGCAGCATCACATTTCAGTTCTGACTCTTCCACCTGCAGCACTGGACTGCACTTACCTGGCTTCTTAGGGGACATGCTGTTTACCTTGATTTTGCGTAGTGTCCTTTATTTAAAATAATCACAGAATATCTGAGTTATAAAACACATATTTGGAAAGGATCACTTCTGTGCCACTTTTCTGACACGACTTTTAAAGGTAAAAAAAGCGTAAGTTCTTTACCAATGATGGTGTTGGCCCTATTCCCATTGCGTGTTTGAGGGCTGCAGGACATGGTGTGCAGACTGGTTCATCCCACTTGAGAGACATGGAGCTCGCTGTTGTCCCTGGGTATTCGGGAGATGTCAGTTCCATTCACACCACGGTCACTTAAAGCAGCGTCCCCCACAGGGGCATTACGATGGGGCAGAAGGGAGCAATCACTGCCACTGATGTCTGGTTTCTTTCCTCCGACAGGACACAAGTATGAAGGCGTCAGATTTGAAAAGGGAAACTGCGGAGTCAGCATCATGAGAAGTGGTAGGCACCTTCTGGTTGTTGAACAAGAACAAATTAAACATTTTGTAAACCTGTAAGCAACTTCCTTTCAGGTTCCAGTGCTCCGTTTTGCACTGCGGTGCCTCTGGGCAGAGCTCAAAGATGTTCTCCAAACCCCACGCGTTTGGTTTGACGTCTCCAGCTCTTGCCTGTGAGAGCTTGGCACTGCTGTGTGGGAACACTAATACCCAGGGGCTAAGTAACACCAAGTGCACTCGTTTTCTGTCTAAACAGAGAAAAAAGAAAAGGAGCTTCAAGTGTTTTTAACACTTAGAACTGCAGAAAAAAACACAAAACAACTCTCCTTTTCAGAACTCTTCACCAATACAGCATTGGGACTGTCTGTTTAATTGTGGCACCTTGCCATTGTGCTATTTCTTGGCATGTAATAATTTGTCTTTGGTTTGGTTTTTTTTTTTTTCTGTTCATTTTGAGGAGAGGCAATGGAACAAGGTTTACGAGACTGCTGTAGATCAATCCGCATCGGAAAAATCCTGATCCAGAGCGATGAAGAGACTCAAAGAGCAAAAGTGTACTACGCTAAGTTTCCACCTGACATTTACAGGAGAAAAGTTCTTCTCATGTACCCAATACTAAGTGAGTGTCTTTCTTCCTTACGGACAGTACAACTCATCTGAACAGTGGGTGAGCTGAATTTAAAGGAAAACTTCCAAATTTCAGGGGCTTTGAGGTTTTTTCCTTGATTTAAGTGACATAGGAGGGAATTTATGAGTCTGGGCCAGCATACACATCAGTCAGCCTGCACCAGCATGAATGCAGAGCAAATCATTTGGGCATGCCTGCCTTTGTGAGAAAGGTTGAAGCATTAAGACTGGATAGAAATTTAATTTTTTTAATTTTGCCATGAGAAAAGACTCAAACAGTATTTTTCTCATGCTATTAAAAGATTTTTGGATTAATATTATAATCCTAGAAGTAAATTATCTTAAAATTAAATACAGTTAATACTACAAAAAAAAAAATCTGGTAAGTGTGGTAAGAAGTTTGTCAGGATGAAGTAACTTTTCCCATCTAAGATTAAATTCTGGTTCTACACATGGAGCTCTTAATTGCCATTTTGCTATTTTAGATGAGCTTTCTTGCCTCAGGGCTTTAATAAAATGCACCAACCTCAGTGCTTAAACCCTGGCAGAGCTGGCTGTTCCAGAGTAGAGATGATGTTCCTTCATCAGGAGACCAAAATTTTCTACACTTAGAGGTGATAGTTTTCCAGGGGGACAGGACAGTGTCATCATTCAGTCACACCCCAGTGTCAACACCGATATTCTTGGATGGCCCGGGACAAGTTCTTCAACCAGGGGAGAAAAAACCCAAAAATCTCACTTCTTCTCCTTTTAGGTACTGGTAATACTGTCATTGAGGCTGTCAAAGTTCTTGTAGAACATGGCGTACAACCAAGTGTCATTATCCTGCTCAGCCTGTTCTCCACGCCTCATGGTAAGCTGAGGGGCCGCGAGGGGGGCAGAAGAATGATGCAGGTACAGTTGATGGGGAGGAGTTACATTAGGCACATGCTTTGGACAGTGGTGAAGAGCTGCTCCTTGGCAAATAACAACAGCAGCATCGCTTTCTCAGAAAGAGGAGAGGTTCTTTCTTTTTTTGTTGTTTTTGGCTGAATTGTAAAACTGAGAGTGAACAGCAACATGTTTGGTGGGGGCAGTGGAGTGGGCTCACCGAAGGGAAAACGCCTGTTACACCTAATGGCAAAAGTGCAAATGGTAAAGTATTCCTAAAAGCAGGAATTTGCAGCGCTGCTAGATCAACAAAATGCTTCAGTGGCTCACAAAGCAATGCCAGTCCTGCTGTTGCTCTGGACTCTAGCAGCCCATGGATGGTGTTGAGTTGGTCAGCCACCGATGAAGCTGCAGAACAGTCCTGCCTGCACGTTAAAGATCTTAACTTGTAAAAGGGGATCCAAACAAAGCAACGTCTGTTTCTGTGAGGTAGGAAAATGGATCTGCTGTGTTGTTTTACAATTGCCCATGGCACAAATCACTAGCAAAAAAGACAACTAAGGTGGAGAGAGTCATTCCTGGCTCTCTGTAACCCCTTTGGTGATTAGATTGGGAGTACATGTGTATGGTAAAGAAAACAAAAATCCCAATAAGAAAGCCCAAACCACCAGTGCACTAAATTCAGGAAGCTTTTCCTCGTAGGCAGTGAGCTAAGGCAGAAACACGAAGCAGGAAGAACAGAGGCAGACTTACCTAGGGCCTTCTGCTAATCAGGATTTAACATGCAGTGCTGAAATACAACTGCAGTCCTGTAGTCATTGTTGCCTTTGCCCTCTCTCAAAAGGTGCCAAATCCATCATCCAGGAATTCCCCGAGATCACCATTTTAACCACAGAAGTTCATCCTGTCGCACCAACACACTTTGGACAGAAGTATTTTGGAACAGACTGACACACTTGGAACAAACGGACATGACTCTCTGATCTTACAAGAGGTTTTTTTTCTACGTTTTATTATTGTTGAGGTAGTTGAGGGTATGTTTAAAAATCTTTTTGGCCAAAGGGGAAATACTTGACTTCGATTAGTTCTGGTCAGTCAGTGCCTGAACTCCGGACCAGGTACAGTAACGAGGCACTCTGTCATTACAAAGGCAAGCATCTCAATGCTGGGGTTGTATAAATTGCTACACTCTCTGCTTTTAATTTATTTATTCTTCTGTAGCCTGTCTTGTGGCTGCTTGCAAGAGCAAAATAAAACAACTAAATCACAAAGGTTTGTACTTCGTTTCTAGTGGCAGTGTTTACATCACTCCAGGTAAGCTGGGGCAGCCGTTCTGAATGCTTCCAAAATGATGGGTGCACTTGGAACTGGATGTAGTTCTTCACAGCCACACGGAATTTTTGGCAGAATTTTCAGTCTCTGGCTGGTGGCCAAGAACTAAAGATACAGTGCTTTGCATTTTGCTCTATATAGATTATTTTTAAATGGTAAAACATCTGCAGTTGCCTTGCTCAGTGGTACTGAATAAAGAAGCTCCCTGTTGCAGTGCAGCCCTGGCAAATGGGGTGGGAACTGAGGGGGAGCAGCACAGAAACGCTACATGTACAGTACTTACGTTTTGCATCTTAAAACTTTCAGGAAGGGAAAGCTGTGGCAAAAAGTTGAATTCAATTTCTAGCTTTGTTTGTAGAGCAACAGGGCTTGAAGTCAAAAGACAAACATGGCCCCCGTGGCTTAGGGCCCTTTCAAAATCCTCAGTGCAGTAATTGTACCGATCAGATTAAACGTGAATCTGCAGCCCAGTTCTTTCTTTCTTTGCCTTTAACTCCCCTGGTACCAAGTAAACAATCTCTGACAAACTAGCCAATATCTTACTTTACTATAACTTTGGGAAAATCTAAAGTCCATTATTATTTTAAAAATATATTGATAGTCTCAAAAGTGCAGGATTAGAGAATGGGATCTCAAGTGAAGTGCTTCCTACCACTCACCAACTAAGCGGAATGCAAAGGCCTGGGCTACCCCAGCCGGTATCTGTAAGACAAGGGGCAGCCTTGAGGGAATCCCTTTTTTTTGACACAGATACAGAACCTGCCCCACTCCAAGCAGTAATTTCAATTAATTAATAAGTTGTGTACGGCTTCCAGGCAGAGAATGTTTGCCCTGAGCATAGCTTAAATCATGGGAAATGACAATTCACAAGTATAATAAATTAGCCAAAAAGGGTTTTAATACAGTCCTTGCCTGCAGTACAGTACAAACCATGCAGGCTTTCCAGTATAAACCATCATAGAAAACAACAAAGCAGAACGTACAGGATACCCAGCTGTAGAAACCATACAAACACTGGGAAAATGCTCATGAAACGTACCCAAAGCATTCGTAATAAAGACAGAATGTCAGACAGTAAAAATGAGTATCCAAAGCTTTTGTAAAAACCCATTTGATATCAAAAGTGTCATTGCCGGCGGCAGCATTAAACTCGTGAAGCTGACTGAACATCCCAAATGCTGTCCACAGACAGGCTGTGACATTCACTGGGAAGCACTGACTTCCTGTTAAATTGAGGGGTGACAGATCTGTGTCACACCGCATAGCTCTGAGCAGCAGGTCCTTAGCTGAACCAAACAGTGTTGACTGTATGCAGGATACTTAGAAATACCAACACCAGGCCCTGCTGGTTGTCTGAAAAGCAGCTGACTGTAATGACACATCAGTGCAGTGACATTTATGTCACTGTTTGCAAGGACTGAGCAGTCCTTGGCACAGAGCCCACTACGCCAGGCTTCCTGGGTATGAAAAGGGCGTTGCACCATGGCAGTTTGCGGGGAAGGGAGTGCTGGCCCGGTCGAAGAGGTAGTATATTGGTTCCCAGACAGAGCCTTCTGACCCCGGAACAGCTCTTGCAGTTAGTGTTCCACTCCACCCGCGTTCTCCTGCTCAAAACACCCATGAGTGAAACCCACGGGCTTTGCTTTGAAGCACAGCAAAAAACTGCTAATGCTGAATTAGAATGTACAGATAGGCCTGTGGTTATCTGATCCTGAGATTTCATTCAGTTTTATCTTTGAGGAACCCATTTTCACAACAAACACAAATGAGTCACTTTCAGACGAAAACAGCTGGACAGTGTATTTATAAAATAACTCAACTTTTTCTATTTTCTATGTTAGTAGCAAAAGAACAGCTGGACAGTGTATTTATAAAATAACACAACTTTTTCTATTTTCTATGTTAGTAGGAAAACGGAAGCTGTCAGAAGTTCCCTGCTCCACCAGTGCAATTTGGAATTAACTGCAACAGCTCAGGCTGTCGGGAGTACAGCAGGAAGCTGCACGTTAATGTAATTACTGCAGGAGAAGAATGCCTGCAGGTGAAGTTCATTCAGAACAGCACAACAGGTTCCACCTACCTCCTCACAGCAGCTCTTAGTCATAAAAAGTCATAAAGTTGCTCCTCCTGGGGGAGGCCAAGGCCGCGCCAGCTCAGATGGGTCAGTACCTCCCTAGGACAGCAGCTGCTGATGTGAGGAATTTCCTACACATCCTAGAGGCTCCTGGATCCTCCAGAAAAAGGCAGGGGAAAAAAATACACCAACACTTTCAAGAATCCACTGGATTTTCAGAAGTGCTGATCTGAGAAGGTGCAGCACATGTTCCCCCCAGTTTCAAAAAGAGAGAGGGAGGACAATTTTTTTTGTTTGTTTCCAGGCTTCCTGTGAGAGTTAGCCCAAGATTTAGCTC
>NW_010133453.1:0-11250 GCF_000699245.1 Pterocles gutturalis | reverse complement strand
GGAATGCTGTCAGGTAAAATGCCCGCATGTTCCGTGATACTAGCATTTAGTGACTGTTATCCACTAAAGTTTTACAAATGCTGCTGTAAACCTTAAAACCTCATGCAGAAAAAAACATTTTAAGCATCATGGAAGCATAACCAACTTACAGGCTCATATTTGAAATGTAAACTTACATTTTATTTCACAAGGTTTACATTCCAAACTGAAGCAGGAAAATGAAGAAATAAGATTTTTAGGAAAGAGAAAAGCAATGCAGGAAGTTGGATCCCACTGCTCTGAGCTAAGCAAGCTGAGGCTGAATGATGAGAATCACAAACCCGATACCTGACAAACATTACAATTAGTTACAAATAAAATACATGGCACAACTGCTTAAAGTGACACCTACAGTACCCAAAATACTGGCACAAACAGCTGAAAGCTGATAATATTTTAACTATAGATTCAGGAGGAAGAGAAAAGACTCTCAAAGGGAGATGCAAAAAATACAACAAGAATAAAACTGCCTAACAGTGGGTATGATCTCGGTGTTAATTTCCAGAAACGGAAATAAAGCATGAAGCTGGAAGAGTACATGGTAATGTCGCAGCCTCACAGTGCTTGTCGCTGCCAAGCTGCCGCTGCTTTTAATGGTAAAAGCCACTCTGCCAGGCAAAGGCTTTCACGGATGGTTTCAGAATGAGTTTATTTTTGCAAGTGTTCTGTAACAAAACAGAAGCTGATAGCACTGGAAAAATATCAATAAGATCAAGGTTATTTTCAAGTACTATGGATCAGTTTCAAAAATTTCTACCACAGGAGTCACCAAAATGAAAATGTGACCCTTTAATTAATTCTGGCTTAATACACAAGGTCAGCAGCACCTCCTGAGCCTGCTAACTCAACGCTTTTGTGAGTGAGCCAGCTACGCACACAGTAAATCTGTTGTGCTGGCGTAACGACGACGCAGGAGGCAGCGGGTCCCTGAGCACACCTTAGCGTGTCGTTCTTTATATCTAACTTCCAGGAAGGTAATTTTTTTTTTCCCCCTGACACTTTACATTCATATTGTTACAGACTTTACACATTGGGTTTGGTAACTAATCCTAAGTTGTGCTTTCAGTCCACACCAGCAATCGAGAAGTAAAAAACTCCAGCTAGTGTAGATTTTGCTGAATCCCATTTCTGGTTTGTTCCAGGAAGTAAACATTCATTGCTAGGAAGGAAGGTTCTGCTTCTTATCAACGACAGTACACCACGTGCACTAGGTACAGCCTACTAAAAACGTACAGTACTGCTTCCTGTTTCTACTCCAAAAACACACTGTATCACCTCAGTGAGAGACAAAACACGGTCGCAGTGCCGTGAGGCTGGCGGCAGTCCTGCTTCCCTGGACAAGACTCACTGGCCAAGGAGAGGACTGACCACAATACTATCCATAGAAACATCAATATGATGTTTTCTCCTTTTTTTTTTTTTTTTTTTTTTTTTTTGAGTACAAGGTACCTGAATGTAAACAGGAGAGAAGGGGGGAGAGGCAAGGAGGTGGTTGTTAGTGGTCAGTTATTTTGGAACATTAATCTAGGAGAAGAGGGGTGAGACAGTGGCAGGTATCACAGTAAAATCCAGCAAGAGCCTTTGTTTGACATCTACTTGGAAAAGTTGCTTATAGCAGACAAGCCCTCACTCACACGAGGGACGCAAAATGCATTTGTAAAATGCTGAAACACAAACAACAAAGGGGCCAGGCAGAACGTGCTGTATCTGGGTTGAACTCTAGCGCGTCTATGCCCTGATTTAAGCAAACAAAACCATGGCTGTGTTCAACACTTCAGAGGCGCTCCTGGCATCACCAGAACCAAATCCAGACAGGGTACAAGAACCTGCTCAGAAAATGCCTGTAAATCCTCACAGCTTCAGACACAGCTCAGACACTCCTAGCTTAAAAATACACCTCAGCTGACAGAATGAGACAGAAAGTCACCAAATCCTCCTCCTGTTTTTCTATACAAGGAATTCAGAGGTTCAAAAGGCACAAACAGCACCTCTGTTGGGGACAGATCCTGTACGTTTCCTGTTGTGCCTGGCTGCCATCTTCCTCTCCAGATCCCCTCCAGAACACATTGTGCCAGAAATGAGGTGATGAATTCTGCCGCTGGCTTTCATCACCCACAGCTGAAGGTCACCACGAGATTTCCATCAGAAATGCAGCTTCAGTTTGACAGGAAAAACAGTTGCAGCACTCAACAGGCGTTTAACGACAGAAGCACCCAGCGGACGTGGTTAAAGCAGGAACACGCAGAGCGTTCAGTCCCCCTCTGAGGAGGAGACAAACTACACAGCCTGGGAAGGGAAGGCTCACCCGGGCTCCTAACAACTGAACCCCAGCAGCAAGACATTCCGTGAGGTCGCTGCCTGCTCTACACCAAACTACAGAGGCTGACGTAGAAAATATCTGTCCGCAGGGCACAGTTTATACCAGGTACTTAACATCTACTCTTATGGACAGAAAAATCTCTGCAAGACTCTCATCTGTCTCATGAACACATTTCCACTAGTAGCAGCGGCAGAGTAAACAGGAAAAAAGGGTTTAGTACATAAGCAAGGTCTTTGTCACCAAACAGATACTTAAATCATTCCTGATACGCACAACTGCTTCTGTAGCCACTGTCAACACAAATGGCTGATAAATGAACACAAAAATGGGATAGAAAATGGTAACAAATTACCTTAAAAGGCAGTACACTAACTTCAAGCATGCACCTAATTCAGACATGAGTGATGGAGTTGCCAGGTCTGAATCATGCAGATAAAAAAAGACTCAGGTCTAGAAAAATACATACAATCCTGCCAGCAAATTTGCAGTTCCATTCCACAGAATAAAAACAGCGATACATTCCTTTGACTGCAAATGGAGTCAAAGAAAAAATTTGATCACCTCTTAGTGCTGAAAAAGCTTTAAACCACCAGCCAATGCATTTACTTCAGAATAAGTTTGGAAAAATCCCATACCCCAATTGTCTCGTCAGCCCTATGGGACTAAAACCACCTTTGTGGAGCGTAGACTCCAAACACTGCTGCTGGAGCTAAACTGTCAGTGCACATTTCCAACTCACATGTTTTGAATTTACATCTTCCTTTCTGACTCCACACACACACACAACTTTCCATCAAACACTGATCCAGGAATGAGCTGATAATAGTCTTAATCACAGGGCAAACTGTCAATTTAAACCCAAGAAACTCATGCAAACTCCTGTCCAAAGTTCCTTTTTGCATTGTAGGTGCTTGCAAGTAGGATTGGGCTTCAAGGGCACTAAAACTCAAACTCTAAGATAATTGACACTCTCCTAAAAAAATTTTTAAAAAATCTATGGCCACAGTATTCTTGAATCTTGATCCTGGCAGTGTGAATATTTTATTTTTATGCACAGCTGCACATGTATACGTGTGCGTTCAGCACTTTTTCTTTCAACACGCTTACATCCAGCTATCAATTTAGTGCCAAATTTAAGTGGGTCTGTCTCTCATTGAGTTGAACTGAGAAGTTTAAACACGTTAGAAAATGCCACTTGTCAGAGAAGGTTGGAGAGTCAGAGTAAATACCATCCCCAGGTATATTATGGCTTGGAAGGATTGCAAGAATTCAAGTCCCTGATGTTTGCAAAATGAAAAGGCCTTTGGAAGTGCTCTCGCATCCATACGTTTTACCTATTTTGAATAAAAAATATATATTATTTATAAAATAAAGAGAGCAGGCCAAAGAAGATTGGCCAGAATCACTCTGTAAAACTGTTCTGTTCACTCCATAACTTAAACTTATAAAGCCCTGAAACATCTGTGTAGCAGGATTTCTGGAGAAGCACTCTAAGATGCAGATTCCCATCAGACGATACTTCATGATGTTTTCTCATCTTGAAGATCCACTTGTTTTCTGCCCCTCAAATCTGAAGTCCATGCCAAGAGAAGGGATGGTGACTCCTGAGAGGGAAGCTGAAATTTAAATAAAATAAATAAACAGCATCTTTCTGGACAAGATGGAGAAGCATTGGTGGAACACCACCACATGCAGATGCATCAACACAATGCTCTGGTGAGAGTTCCTGCAGCGGGCACGGGGGCCTGGATGGCATGCTGCTATTGGAGCTGTGCCGCTATCGCCACTGCGCCAGTCCAAACCCAGCGGGAAGGTCTGCACGCCACAGCCTTCAGCATGTTAGATGGTTCTGCCCGAGCGCTGTGGCATGTGCCGCTGTTAAAGTCAAAACCTGTCCAGCATTACCTGCCAATTTCCCTCCAGAGCAGCTGTTTGGAAGGTAATGAAAAAAGAAATACTGACCTTTATTTAATAAGCTTTAATACTGCTGCATTTTCAAACTGCTATGTCTCCCTTTCTATGGCAAGGGATGAAGCTTCACCAGAATCTATAGAATGAAAAACAAAGTAGTTAGAGGTAAGTAAATCTGTTCTTCTCACTGAGGATATTTTCTTCACCAAGTGTGGGAGTGTGTTCTTAAAAATCATTCCAAATAAAACTAGACAACCACTTGGCAGAGCTAACTGAACAGTTTTTTAAACTGAGATTACTCCGTTATTGGCTTTATCTATTTTATAAATGTGTCACAAGCTTTAAGGCCAGAAAGGCAAACAAAGATCTTTCCGTTTTAATGGAACATTTCAGGCCTTTCTGATTAGAGGTTATATGCTGGCTTACTTCGATTGTGTAAACTGGAATCTGAAGACTCTAAGCTTAGAGCACTTCCTTTGTTGATGCCTTACAAAAAAAAAAAAAAAGCAGCAGTGAGAAAACAAGGAAGAGTAAAACACCATTTGTGCCTACAACAGAGTCTCCTAAAACCCTTCTGTCAGATGGGAGTGGGGGTATGAAGCTTAACGAACCAGGAAATCACATTCTCTGAGTACCGCTGGATCATACAGCTGGGGTAGGAATACACGGTAGTACATTTCAGGCACTCACGATAACTTTATTCCTAAAGATTTTCACTTGCAAGATAAAAACTTGTCCATGAACACACACAGTTTCAGTCCAGAGCTTGGAAAAGTGAAAGCTGTGGAGGTTAGACTTCAGCCATACACAAGCAGCTCAGAAATTTCTACTTTAAACCCATATGGAGAGGCTGAGGCAGCTGGGCTTGTTTCATCTGGTGAAGAGGAGGCTCAGGGTCGATCTAGGAGCAGCCTACAACCACGTGGAGAGTGTTTAAAACCAGCCTGAAAGCAGCTCATACCTCTTTTTCAATGGACATACACAGACATACAAAGGACACAATCTCCTTATCTACGTCAGTCTTTTATGTGTAGTTCCCACCTTTACCTCCCAGCCGCTGCAAAAAAATAAAACTTCTCCAATCATGGACCAAGATCCACATGCCAACAGCTAGCGGTCTGCTCACAGCACGTGCTCCGCCTTATTGTCTGTACCTTCGTACAGGCTCGTTTGGCTTTTACAGCAAGAGGTTCTGATTTTACCAATATTGCAGTTCTACAGCTTCTTGGAATAAGATTACAAACTATTTTTTCACTGAGAAAGACTAGTAGAATAGAACAGAATACTTCAGTTGGAAGGGACCCACAACGATCATCTAGTCCAACTGCCTGTAAATGTAATTTATTTTATAAGCACTATAAACTACGGGGCTTCATATAACCTCTAGATTCAGATTCTGGTGTCTGATCTGGCCAAAAATCATCTCACTGTCAAATGTTTTCAAACTTAAGAATTAATTTTTTTCCAGAGAATATATATAAATATATTTATACTTTGTAAGAGTTGGAAGAAGTTCTGACTCATTCCTAAAGGAGTTATTTTAAGCATCAAAGCCAATACACAGAAATGCCATACTTTGTTATTTTTTTAAGCCAATTTGTGGTACCTTGTAACTGCCAAAATGTACAGAACAAACCAGGAAGAATGGGTAGTTTTCTAACATGCACATGCATGAACTAATTAAAGCAGTTAATCTGAAGAAAAGCTGAAAAGAGCCTCTTCAGTCCTACGGACAAAATCCCGGAGAACGCATTTTCCCAGCAGTATGTGAAGCGTGCCTTGGAAAAACACCGACTGTTTATTTTGGAATAACTGGAACAAACAGCTGCAGGTAAGACCCAACTGGAGCCTGAGCAGCAAATGCTGTGCTGTTGGAGTCAAGAGCTCATTGCACAGTACGTTGCACACGTATACAAATGTTGACGTGAGAAGTTCCTGTTACACCCTTTAACCAAGCCTGCAGCCTCCCTCACAGGTTCACACTACACACGACTGCAGTGTACACCCTGAAAGGGAACGTTGGCAGCAGAGCTTCTGAAAACTATTCTGAGGCAAGAAAGAGTGCGAATAGGGAAATCATGTCTCTGAACAGTGCTCTTTGGTTCTCTAAGTATACTTGCTTGATCCACTAATTATAGTAAGATGATAATTAATTAATGCTTTAACCATTCCTTAAAGGGAAAAGAAGAGTGAGATTATAATATTTCTCTTCAAGACAAGTAGAAAGCTACCAATAGAGTTGACACCAAAGTAGGGCTTATTTTCAGTCTGTGTTCATTAGTCAGGTCAGAGCTGCCCAGTGACTTAGCCAACACTTTTTTTTTTTAATTCTATTAGCTCTTATAATTCATCCACTAGTCACTGTAGGTCAAGACAACTGATTTCCTTTAGCATTACCTTACCATGAGGCTCTTCATCCATTCCATCATCTTCCCATTGCTCTTCGTTTGCTAGGAGAGGATTCTGAGCTTCACACAAAGCTCTCATTGGGAAAAAGTGTCCATCACCCTGGCTGCACGGAAAAAGGCAGAGAAAGATGCTGTAAAAAGTAAATTTCTACACGTTTTATCTGCAAACAAAGTTTTGCCTGTATTGCCAGTGTTTACTTAAAATTATTTTCAAGTTTTGAAAAATACTGTGTTTATTTTTTTGTGGCAGCTCAGATACCAAGTTTTACTGGTGAGACAGAGTTAGCTTTCTTCATTACAGCTGGTAAGAGGCAGAGGAGTCCAGGAAGCAAGCTCAAACACCCTGTGCAGAGCACTTGGCCCTCAAGACCCTTTCCCTTCCAGACTTGTGGTGAACAGGGTTAGCACAGAGGATGTTTGCTGGTGCATTTACAACAAGGAGCAACAGCAGTCAGCCAAGCCACATGTTAACAGGTGTAACACACCAGTCCCTCAGTTAATTGTACCAGCTTTTAATGCTGACTTGATTAATACTTACCTAGAGGCAACAGGTAGTAACCAGAGCTTTTTTTCTTCTCCAAACACTTGCTGAAGATTCTTTACAAAGCCAAGATTGAATCCATTTTTATCTGGGCCATTCTGGAACACTGGAGCTGAGAAAGCCTCTACACACAGATGGAATTTCAGTGAAAAAATGAAAATCAATGCCAAATACTCTGAAACAGGATTGTGCGTGTTATAGCCATCTAAAGGCAACGTGATTTAACAGATTATGAACTAGCATTACAAAGATACACAGTTTGCAAATAATATTTATTTTCATTTTGCCAGTCTGTAAATAGTTTCGAACTGAAGGTAGGAATTTGGCCTTGCAACTGAACCATATGGAAGAGTCAAACCAATTACAAACTGTTTGTTTAATCTAGAGAATAGTTAAAAGATCTTTGCATGAGACTTGTTGAAATTCAGTGGCTAGAAATTTCACTGAATCACAGGATGGTTTGGGTTGGAAAGGACCTTAGAGATCATCCAGTCCCAGCCCCCTGCCATGGGCAGGGACACCTCCCACTAGCCCAGGTTGCTCAAAGCTTCATCCAGCCTGGCCTTGAAATTTCCAAGTAAAAAATCTGCAGAATTAAGTAGGCTGGTCTTTAATGCATACTTCAGAAGCAGCACTGGAGATTTAAATTGCCTCATTCATTAATGATATAATGAACAAGCATTAGGAAGAAACATATGCAAATAGACCCTCTGTTATGGTGAGACATAAGAAAAGAGAGGGGAGGAGAAGCAAGAGTGCACTAGAAACAATATGATTATCTGCCTTCTAAGCTGCTGCTGAGGTCTGGTGTTTTGGGATAGATGAGCTTTAGTGACACTTGAAATGAGTTTAATAACTGTACAAAATTTGAATATTTGCTCAAACTCTTCTGTTTTGTTATAAAACATTTGCTCTGTTTTGTTATAAAACTTTATCCAAAAAGCTTTAAAAATTGAACAACATTCATCTAAGGAAAGAGAAAGAATTCACTTGACAAAATCATCTGTTTCAGATTTTCATTTCGTTGGTTTGACAGTCATAACTTGTTTGCCTTTGTCAATGAAGACGGACACTGTTTTCCCAACCTCACTGAGCTGTTTTAGGATGCACTCCAGCATGCGAGGATAAAGAACCATTATTCCTGGAAAAGCTGCACTCACCTCACAGCAAATGCAGTTATATACATGCATAACATTTTTATAAGTGGACTTCTGCACTTTAAGGCTCTCATTTCCCTAACAAAGCTGTTGTCACACGAACTAATAAACAGCTCATCTGAAGTGACAAATTTCTGCAGCACTGTGTTAAGATCTTACATCTTCCTCCCCTCATAATCCAGCAGGAACATACAGAACTAGAACACAAATGCCCTTTTTTTTTTTTTCTTACAGCACAATCTAACACTAAAGGAGTAAGACACAAGAGCCTTACCTAAAGTAGATCTGTTTCTACTAACGAGCCAGCAATGGTAGCCAAACAGAAACAGAAGGCTTACGAAGAACATGACCGCCACAAAGAGAAGGAAAAGGACATGAAATTTGGAACGTCCGTTAGTCAGTTCACCCTGGAAACAAAAGCAATGCAGAATAAGTGATAAGAACAAATAAAAGCTGAAGTTCTTGTTTCTAGAGAGAAGACAGATATCCGCCAAAACGCCTACTTGGAATTCTCAAACTTGTACACAAATACTTGTGTTTACAAAGTGGAAAAAAAATACTTCCCAGCCTTTGCACGTCCCATATGTGCAGCCACAGAGCATCAAGTCTCTGTGCCTTTCTCAGCATATGAAAGAATCCCAGTGAGCAGCCCATGAGCATCTCAGGAGGCATTTTATGGAAGTGATTAGCCATTAAAACAACAGACATTTAATAAATTAACGAACAGCAAAGTTAAGTTACTTAAACACAGTCGTACAGAGTTAGCAGCAGAAGGGACAAAAAAAACTGGAGGCAAAAGGCCAGTCTCTGAGTGGAGCTGTCAGTTGGCGTTGTCTGCATATGAGTGATAACTGGTAACTGAATAAGAAGCATACTTCATTTCAGTCAACTTTTAAATTGAGCAAGGAGTCATACGGGGATCAGAAAATGAACAAGGGTTTTGATATTGTTCACTAAGTACGTACAGATCAGTGCCAGGATGTTACACTTTGATACCAAATACACCCATGCAAACGCAAGAGCAGGAAAAGGCTATCACTTCGTTGCCAGAAGCTGACTCTACAGTTTGAAATGCCTGACGTCTGTTTGCTTCTCGCCTTGTGCATTTCAGACATCTAATGGGAGTTAGACTCAAAAAAGGGCCCAAGAAAATATCTTACAGAAGAAATGCGGAACCTCCACTGACCGCAAACAAAAAAGTAACAAGAGTGACTAATGCCCACAGGACCCACAGGATATGAAAACGTAACCAGATTTCACAACTTACTGTCCAGTATTTAATGAAATACTTGAAGACTGTTGCAGCAATATACAAGCAATACAACAGAGAATAGGCTAGGAAGAGTAGAAAGAATTTGTAGTTAGAAAATCCAATGCAGTTATTCACCCTAGAGAACAAAAGCAAAGTTGAAATCAGGAGATGTCCAGCACACAGTTGTAACGCAGTGAGTACTATGATTTTTTTGGTTTTATTGAGCCTCTGGACTATACAACAGTTTTGTCAATAAGTAGCTCCCCTTAGTGGTCAAAATGAAATCTAACTGAAGTCTTTTTGCTTTTCACTTGAAGACTTGCTATTCCAGGTAAAAGGCCAGTTCAGATTTTTGGAATCTGTTTTAACGTTGGATCCAGTGGTAACTTTGTCACAGAGACAGGCTGTGACCACTCAGTGTCTGTTTCTCGTCTGCAAGGCAACCAGATCTGGGATTTCTGTGTAACTTTATTCATCTGCAAAACTCAGGAGTCAGATTCCCCACTGCTTGACTGTTTGCACACAAAACAAATAAAACCAAGCTTGATTATAGTTCTCCATGCATAGGATAACTCTAAAAAGGAAAAGAGAAAGCAGAAAAAAATAGTAGGTGCTTGTTTCAAAACTCAGGTTTGAAAAAACCTCTACAGTTTAGGATTAGCAGGGAGGTTCAGGTAGGGAAATGTTTGTGTTGCTTCTGATTCCTGAAGTATTTTATTTTTTTTTTTTTAAAAAGGAGTTTAAGAAATTTAGTGGCAGCAGTTCTCAAAAAGTATAAAGCTTAATTCATCCATGCACCATTCTACACAAACTGTCTCTGTCCATGCACAGAGGCAGGCATCGTTTCAGAAACAATCTGCGTGCAAGTATTGTTATTGAAATCAACTAGTAACTGCATGCTGAAGTGATTATATACCCAAATTAAAGGCTAAGTTGAAGTCTCTTTAAAATGTGAATAACAGTCAAAGAGTGAATGAGGTATTGTAGTTTAAATGATATCGATATAGCAGGTTTTTTTACACATAGTTTATTGAACAAACCTGAATGATCTGTCTTTCAAAATACCACACGTTTCGGGCAATTTCATAGTGTAATTATTGTATCAATTTCCCAACATAAAGAGAAGCATGGCCTAAAAATGAGAGAGGCATACAGACACTATTCTGTGGAAATGTATTTAAACAGCCTCTCTTTTCAGAAAACTACACGCCAATATCTAGGACATACCATGGACAGTGATGATCCATTTTGAGCACGCATCTGCAAAAGGACAAAAAAGAAAAACAGAAGACTTTTACTTGGTGCCTAGTTGCCAACTGCAGATCAATAGCAAATCCTCTGTTTTTTGTGACATTTCTACACAACACGAACTCAAGATGATGTTCTCTCTTTGAATTTTTTTAAGGTATCATTTTAAGATGGAACATTTATTACTTTTTCAAGATCAACCAGTGTCTTTGGCACTCTGCAAGATGAAAAGAAATGAAAATTATTTCTGCCCTAAAGGGCTTAAAACTTCATCAAAACACCACAGGTAAAGGCCTGGGATATTTTTAAAAAAGTAAAAATAATACTTTATTTTAATGTGCCTAAGTTAATCAGTTAATTTTCACTAGATGGCA
>NW_010133452.1:547-775 GCF_000699245.1 Pterocles gutturalis | reverse complement strand
TAATAATAAAAATTAAATTAATAAAACAAGACCTCGCCACTGTGCTCCTCTCCCCCAAAACTGGGAGGGGAGGGATTTCGCCCTGCGCAGCAAACCCTCCCCATCCACCCAGCCCACAGCTGGTTTGTGCAGATGTGGGCACTCCTTGCACCCAGGGGTGACCTGGAGCCCAGAACCGCCTGTGCCGGGGGCTGGCAGCATCCAGACACCCCCCAGGCACACTGACCA
>NW_010133452.1:0-312 GCF_000699245.1 Pterocles gutturalis | reverse complement strand
CACTGGGACCTGGTAATTATCACCTGGTAATATCTGTTTTTCTCTAATTCCAGTTAAAATAAAATAAAATGGAAAAAAAAAACCCAAATAAAAAAAAAAAAACCAAAATGAAATTAAATAAAATAAGATTTAAAAAAATTGATCTCTCTCCTTGTACCACATGTAGCGCCCGCAGTCTCAGGGTGCTTGCCTGCTTTCCCTCCGCACCGCATGATGAGTCCTGCGGAAAGCGATGCACGGGGAAGAGGGGAGCCTGCCCCCTGCGCCGCACACGCACACGGAAAACAGAAATACACCTCGTGAGACGGAGTC
>NW_010133451.1:0-4572 GCF_000699245.1 Pterocles gutturalis | reverse complement strand
CCTAAAAAGGGAAAACAAAAAAAAAAAAAGAAAAAAAACTTCAAGAAACTTCATGTTAAAATTCAAATTCACAAGTTGAGGCAAAAACACGTAGCAATTTTAAAAGTTTACATTTAAATAAGAGAAAATTATAATACTCCACAAATGACAACTACAAATTAACATACCATGACGACCAAATAATTCTCAGTTATCCTACAACAAACACAAAATTGTTATTTGCGATTTCTAACACAAGGCCAAATAATGTCCTAGGAAAGCTGAACCATAACAGAAATAAAGAAACTTCAACATTTATGTCCATTCAAACTTGAGAGCACCAATATTTAATCTTCATTCTCAATGTTGTTAACATTTTTATTTTTCAGTAAAGTAAAACTCCCTGCTGCCCTGTTCCCTCCTCCATAAGGCTCAGAGTTACCTCTTTACCCCATTGTTTGGGGTTATAACTTTTTAGCAGTTTCAGAGCATTCATCTAGAGAAGAAAATAAATTAAAAAAAAAAAAGCAACAGAGCTTTAGTGATGACAGGAAAATTTTAAATTACAAATACAGTTTATAAATCCTACTTCCTCGCTGCTATTAAGGTCACCAATTTTATCTTAAACTTACAATAACAGTTCAGTTATTACTTAAACTTATTTTAGTGAAATAACTGTGCACTGGTGGTGAAAGACCACCATCAGTGAGGTGGTGGTTCATACTTGCATCCAGAGTGAGCATGCTCCAGTAGCACTGAAAAAAAAAAAAAAACACACACAAGACTTGTAGCTCCAGAATTAGAGGTTAGAAACAATCTCATGATTATTGCCAGTCTCCTAAACTGTGAGGAACTAAAATTAAAATAGAGCTCTAGTATGGCTGCATAGTTTCTTTTCCTCCCATTTAGTAGAGAACTGAGGTGAGCAGCAGTCCTTCTAAGAGATTCACAAGTGGCTGATAGAAATCTAAGTCATAAGCAAAGTATTTTGTGCCAGCACTTGTACACGCTGGAGAAGAGCCAGCTCAAAAGAAAACAAAACTGCAGTAGTTTAGACAAGAAATTACAAAGTGCAGGTAAAGTTTTAGCTATGCTATGAAGGGTGCTATGAAGTCTTCTGTCATTTAGACTTTTTTCCCCTTTATATGCAAAATAATAATTGTAAATGACAAGTTATAGGAAAAACAAAATAACTATTTGATTCCACATTTCATAAGTGCTGCATTGCTCGTATAGCTGAGTAACAAAACTTTCTCTCCTTTTATCTGTTAATTTCTAATGCTATTTATGTTTCCTCCCCCTCTTCAGTCCACCTCCCCTCCCACATTAAATTATGGAATTAAATCTATTTATGACACAATAAGCAGTTCCATCGCAACACAGCAATATGAAACAAATTTATAACTTCTCTGCAGATTTATATAGCAGTAAAAGATACAGGAAAATAAAGCATATAATTTGTTGTAAAGGCAATAAGAAAACCTCTAAAGCATTTTTCATAGAAATTAAATTCTCAAACTCACTACCACATAGCAGTTTTTAAATAGGGGCAATCCCTAAGTACTAATTTCAGAGCTTTCAAAAAAATTGATTTGATTACCATTTTCAAAGGAAGGGGTTTTTTTTTTGATTTATTGTTTTACAATTTATCCCCTCAAAAATTCATTATGATCTTACATTTATTGATTGTTGGGCATTTTTTTGCATTCACGCTGTTTTTCCCTAAGATTTGATATATCAGGAAGAAACAAAAGCAGACTCTAGCATCAAATGCTGAGCTTTTATTCATCCAGACCACCCCACTCTCTCAGATACCACTTTGAAAAATTCTAAAAATTTTAAAAAAAATATTAATAGTTCATAGTAGTTTGATACACTTGTTTGTGTACCCAGACAAACAACAGGAAAAGCTATATGAAAAACTATTTGAAAACCACAAAGCTTATCAGTTTTTCTGAGAAAGTTATCATTTATCCACAGGAATGTTAGATAAGCAAACAAAGCTATACCTGTAAATTACTCACACACTACATAGACTAAAAGTTATTCTTCTAAGAATAATAATTGAGACCAGGCAACTAATGAGAGTCACAACTGAGTGTTAGCCATAGCAACCTGGCCTATATGATGCTTAAAGAAGAACAGTTGTATATGGGAACGTTATACAACTAGCATAGGAAACACCCTACCCAAGGCTTATTGTCCAGAACAAAATAAGAAATTGTAGCTTCTTCTGAGGCACAGATGGGAAAAGTCTACAATTCTGAAAGGCTGACTGAAGTGGAGTATGCACTCTTGCAAAGACCTTCCTCAGTTTTTGAACTGGACAGAGCATCCCCTCAATGGACTTCTTCCAAACAGAATGAGCCCTCATGGAGCTGAGACTCCTTCAGCTAAAAGTGGTGGTTCCAGAACACAGACAGTGCAGAATCTGCACTATCCGAAGTGTAGATTTATATATCTGAAAAGGGAAAGCTGATCAAATCTATTGGTCTTCGTAAACTTTGCTTCTTTTCTACCCGTCTCCCCTCTAGATATAATTAAAAAATTTCCGTTTTAATGCTTTAACTGCCAATACTTGTTGGTCAGATGCATGTCCCAAGTGATCCAATACAAAAAGCTTTTCTATTCATACAATCCTGCAAATTCAGCCCACCAGATACAAACAGCAGAATTCTGCTTCAGATATGGTCCTGGCATCACTAAATCAGATAACTAGATGCACTTTGATAACATTTCTTGACACCTACAAAAGACTGTTGCTTGACTCCTAGAACATCAAGTTCCAGAAAAGGTTAGTTGAGAAATAAGTGCCTCCCATGACACTGATAACTTCAGACATTCATGACAAACAAATATACCACTACTGAGTAATGCAGGCACTGCTATTATATTACAAACAGAAGAATTAATAAATGAAGCAATAGAAACAGTTTTAAACAGATACAGAATAAAATATTCATATTTCACACTAGTTGTACAAAAAACCCCACACTTATTCAAAGATTTTTTTCCTACCCTTCAGCATATCACCCTACATCAAAAAAAAAAAAAAAACATTTATCCTGAATATTTTTCCTTCTGTGCTCATTACGATAAATTCAAAAACCAACTACTCCAAAACAATGGTCACATGCCATAGGTTAGTTATTGTTTTGGTTTTCAAAAACGTATTCTGTTTCATGGTAATATTCTAATGTTTCTTCTGCATCCAAACACTTGTAAAGCTCCCAGAGATTTCATAATAGCAACTGTTCTTATTTTTCTAATGAAGCTTCTGACAAGGATAAGTCAAAAATATTTTAAGAGAGAATAAGGAATTCTACTTGAACAGAACCTAGCATTTCCCTTTCTTCACATGCATACAACATACTTACGGAGAACGTTCCCTTGGATGTCTCTAACTCAAGGAAGATATTTGGAACCACAATCCTAACTACAAGTAGACAGTTAATAACTACTTTTCCTACTGAGTGCAACACTAATGCAATTAAATCACCCCTACGAGGACTGTTTGCATAATACAAACCTTTGTAGTATGGGACAACACCTCAACAGCTTGATTCTAAAAGTACCAGGAAGATAAATACAGTCCCCAACTGTTTATTAAGTGAAGAGATTATTTCACCAACTTACTTCTCATTTGTATTATTTAATAATCTCTCTGAAAAGGACTGATTGTATCCAGCCACACAAACTTCAAAAGCATATGGCACAAAGTATCACAAGCACTGATTGCCAGTGACATTCTTCCCTATTGTCCTGACATTCTTTTATTGGGAGATTTCATTTTTCTTCATTTTGCTGTAATTAAAAAAATGAAGACAAGCACAATAGGCAAAGTAACACAATATTCTAGAGCATAACAAAGTGATATATATCATAGAATCATAGAATGGTTTGGGCTGGAAAGGACCTTAGAGATCACCAAGTTCCAACCCCCCTGCCATGGGCAGGGACACCCTCCACTAGCCCAGGTTGCTCAAAGCCTCATCCAGCCTGGCCTTGGACCCCTCCAGGGATGGGGCATCCACAGCTCCCCTGGGCAACCTGGGCCACTGCCTCACCCCCCGCACAGTAAAGAATTTCTTTCTAACATCTAATCTAAATCTGCCCTCTTCCAATTTAAATCCATTACCCCTCGTCCTGCCGCTACATGCCCTTGTAAAAAGTCGCTCCCCATCTCTCCTACAGGCCCCTTCAGGTACTGGAAGGCCACTGTAAGGTCTCCCTGGAGCCTTCTCTTCTCTATATGCACATACTTACACATTATATATCAAAAAAAAAATCCAGAATAACAAATGTTTCACCATCTATGAAAGATACATTGCTGTCATATGCACATAATTTTAAGAGTCTGATTCTCCATTCCATTATACGAGTTTCCTGATGTTCACCTTTAATTTAAGAACAAACCCTAAATCGATTAATTACAATACAAAATCTTAAAACTATAGCAACTGAGAGTTAGGCCTGCAGTCTAATTGCAAGTGCAAAATTATGAACAGTCTTATTATTCCTTGTCATACCATAAACAATTTAGTAGAAATTAAATAGATTTCATACCATTTTATTTATTAATAAAATTAATAA